>NC_143486.1:42832543-43046139 GCF_027475165.1 Benincasa hispida
GTTTTGGAACGGTATTAAAGTATCAAATAGTTTTTGAAGTCCTCTTCGCTACTTTACATTGTCCTTGTTGCTCTAATATTTTCCTCTGTATCTTTTGTATTTTCAAGGCAGCCTTCCCATGTATTTTCTCCTTTATGTAGCTTGTCCATGAGCATTAGTCTCTTTTCATTTTTCAATGAAAAGTTTCATAAAACATGTGGACCCCACTAAGGTTTGTGAAGATGTGGATTACTCACTCCTCTTTTCAAAATGTATGCAAGAAAGGTGGATTACTCGCTCCTCTTGTCAAAATATATACAAGAAAGGTGGGACTCAGGGATGATGAGAATATACTTCTAACAAAAAAGCAGGAATCAGTATCGATAGTTGTTGCTCTAAAGTAATAAATTCCATATAAAATTAGAATGGATTTTAGCAATACCTTTGCATATGTGTACTGTTCAAGGACCTTTTCTTCAAGTGCAGAAAAGGACATAACAAGATCTTGGAGGTCACTGGTATCCTCCTCAGTTTTTACCCTAGAATGAAGGGAGGGTGTTAGTGGAGAACCCGCAAATACATAGAACTTTTCAGCATCCATAGTCTCAATCACAGGGAGTTCAAAGTAAATCAAAATTAAAAAATATATAAAGCACTTCAGTTAAATATTATACATCACATGTCAACCATGAAATTTTATACCACATCTAGGAAAAGTATTATTAGAAACCTGAAGGATAAAACAGTATATCTGCTGGGGAAACACTACCTAGAATGCGACCAAATATGCTTGTACTTGCTGTACAATTCACATGAAAGCTCATCTTTGCAAAAACCAATATTGCTCAAGACTATTAACAATTGTTGATGTGGATTCACAAGACTCCCAGGCATATCTAAAAGTAGCTTTTCTTGCAAATCATGAGAAAATCCATTCTGCAAGTGTGGACTGTCTTTGTTTTGTTTGTTTTGGGTAAGCCCACTTCCAATATTCTCCAGATGACCTAGACAAGGTATGCACAAAATGATGTATATCATAGCTATAATTAAGAAATATTTTCATGCAAGTATAACAAAAGAAGTTGAAGCATATAGTACCTGCAAAATCAAGGAAACAGTTCAAAAATGCAAGTCTAACAGATTCCTCAATTTCTTGAAGTAGAAAAAATATTTCCTCCGACTTCGAAGCCTCGCTTGTTAAAGACTGAACCATACTGAAATTTAATGTAACTGAGAATCAGTTAAATAGAAATAAGTATTATTCTTTCAAAAGGAAGTTTTTGTCTACATCTCCAAAGAAGGTAGATCTTGCAGTGACATTTTGCTAAACCGGATGTGCATGTATAAATTTCTCTTACGAATAACTGAAACTTCATCCTAATAAAGAGAATAGATAAACATTGCACTCTATGCCCAAATGCCAATATATTACTTATGAACCAGGATATTATCTTCCCGCTCTCATTTCTCATTACGTGTATCCACACAATGATTACATATCCTGTGTTTCATAGTACACGATAACAAGTACAAAAAGAACATCAAAGCAATGCAATTAGAGATTTCCAATTATTTGAAAAAAAAAATGAAACCACATACCTGAATCTATCGAATGCCAGTATAATTAATTATAGCACTAATGACTTTCATCTCATTATTACGATAAAATGAAATTATATCAATATCAAATCAGGTTATGGGTGGCATTTCATATCTTCCCTTTTCTATTTCTTTTTAATTTCAATCTAACCATCATTACTTGACTTCAACGTTTATGCATGGTAGTCACAAACATAAACCCTTAGCGCATCATACCAATGCAGTTAGCAATTTCTATTATTTTAAATGTAAATGAAACCCCATATCTGAACAAATCTCACTATCACAAGCCCGAACTAATTTTTTATGGCATTGTAAGGCATTAATATATATAGAATAGTCGTCAAAGAGCAATAGATACTCCTGTGATAAGACCTCTGCTTTATTCATTCTCTTCTTTGTGGTACAAGGAACAGAAATACAGAAAGCTTCAGAGACTTACAAATTTATTTGATCCATTGCTGACGACATGATAGATCGAAATGCTAGAGGCAAGAAAGAGATTGTGTATGGAGATTTATTCCTCTCAATAATTGACACAGGGACCCATGTTTCATCTTTTGAAATTTTTACAATGGAAGCTCGCATCCAGGCACAAAGCCTTAAAATATAAATCTTTGTCACCTCTGATTGAAGCGTTCGCAGTGCAATTACTGTAATCACAAAAAGAAAAAGAAAAAAACATGTGAATGATTGCAGCAGGCAGACAAAATTTAGATATAAATGATGTCTAGATACCAGCACTTGAAGGAGCTGATTCCTTCACTTCGAAAGCTTGGCATGCGCTAGATATTTCATTTATGGCATCACTCATGTACGGCAGAAGGATATTTGATTCTTCAAGCTCGCGAAAGGTGCTGTGAACCTGACAAGTTAAGTATTTTACATAAATTTACTAAGGGCATGTACACCATGAAGGAACCAATTGTAAACAGTAAACACTGACTGATTAAGTTCGTATCTCTGAGTAGCCAAAACAAAAGGACATTTTCTTAAAATCCAGCTCAAAAGGGAGAATATAATTACGTATAAAGGACGCAAAATAAATATTGTAGTAATTAGAAGATACAAAAAAGGTATTTAGTTGTCCTCCCAAGGCCAAGGAGATAAAAAACTTCTCCCTGCTAAGTGATGCAAAAAGAAAATAAAGGGTAACTACAAAATTTCCAGTAACAAAAGCCAACTACATGAATGATAACCCCTCCTCGGTGTCTTGGGGAGATACTCTCCCTATCTTGAAGAGACATCTCTTCACGGATGGTAGGAGAGTACCCTTCAAAAACAGAGTCAATAGTGATAACCAAAATGCTTATAGAACATCAGTAAAATTATAGAGACAAAATCATCCAGTACCATAATTGCAGTGATTATTAAGATATAAGCATAACTGTCAACTGCACTCTCACCTTTACTTCATATGCAGATAGTGTACTGCGTATCATCCCAGTAACTTCCTCGAGAGAATGATTTGAGTACTTCCCCTCGCCAACCTTGTCCTCATTTTTGTTAGCCGAGGTGTTGGCATTTGATTCAGCAGAAACTTGAGAAGACTGAAATTATCGAAATCGAGCATCAAGATACATGGAAGTTAAGCAAAACTTAATCTTATCCTCACAATCACTAAGAATTAGAGAAGTGATTTAAAAATAACAGATTCACATATTCAAGACAACTTGCAGCAGATCACGAACTGATCTGGCATCTTGACGGAAAAAGCATGTCAAAATACCTTGGCAAATTTCCCACTGAAAACAGAAAGAGCAGTTTTCCAAAACACTGGTATGTGATGGATAAGTACAGCAGTCAATCTCTGAATATATCTAGCTCTAAGAGCATCAACTTCTTCACTATATACTTCCACAGGTCCTACACCCACTGGGAGACGACCATCCACAGCAGAAGAATGATCAATATCTGACTGACGACAATAACAAAAAAAATAATAAAAATTAAGGACAGTCAATTTAATAAATTTGCTCAAATTATCATAAGAATCATCTTTACAGATTTCACCTACAGATTGATCAAGATCATGTTGAATCTGCCGCCATCTTGCATCAGCAACAGCTCTTTCACGCATCTTATTATTCAATGCTTCCATTCTTGACTCGTGATCTAAGGTGCACTTTTCAAGAAAACCTCGTATCTTGTGATTCTATGAAAGAAAACATAAAGTAGCCCAGTGAGCTGATCGTTTTTTACTAAATCTAAAACCTTGACTTCCAAAGTAATCAATTCACTTACACATGAAAGGATGAGGGGAAAGGAAAAGAAAAAGATACAGATCAGGAAAATGCATTTTATTCCCTTCATTATGTTAAGAAACCATTCCAATCATCACCAAAAGTTATACAGAACAGAGAAAAAATCGGCTACAAGCAAAGGCTTTACAAAAGGTGTTCCAGGCTCAAGTGTGGATGACACTTATTAGTTGTTACCATCGCTAAGGCCAATGGTTCGATTCTCCAATATCACAATTGTTGAACTCAAATAAAATAAAATAAGTGCTCAACTTTTCATCAATAAAAAAGAAGATAATTACAAACTCCATGGAAACTGGCAATTAGAAACCAAGATTATCACTCACATATTTCCTAGAAAATTTCCAAAGACGTCACCCAACACAGGAAGCATGAGTGAGAACCAAAAAGTGTCAGTCACATGCTCCCAATGCTCGAATTGCTAAATTCAATCAGCCATTTGTAGTAACCAATGCATTAAGAACTGGCTTAGGGGTTGTTTTACAGCGGAAGAAATGGTCAATTGTCTTCTTTAGTCACATTTTGTCCACTACAGCTTGGGCTAAATCCATATACAAAGGGAAATTGGTGGTTGTAGTACACTGCTGGTGCCCAATTTGTTGGGTAAGAATTTATTGTCTGGACGGATCAGGGAGCTTTAAGATATCTGTTAGAATCAAGAGTTATCGTCGGAGTATCAACATTGGAAGTTACTCAGGTATGGTTTCGAGATGAATATAATTTGGGTAAGGAGAATAAAGCTACAGGCACATCATCTCCTTAACCACCAACCATAGTCAATTTGGCAACATTATCCATCCATGACATCTTAGATATAGATGTTGAAACGATTAAAGAGGAGGTTGCAAAAGACATTTGCCACACATGTGGTAAGGCAGGACATTGGACCAGGGAATGCATGGCTCCCTGCTGCCACCTGAGGACTTGCGGCATTGCAATAATTGCTATAAGTAAGGTCATCTAGCATCTGATTGTACTAATGAGAAGGCATGCCAAAATTGCAAGACAGACCATCTTGCTTGCAATTGTCCAAATGAGCCTATTTGCAACTTGTGTAATGTATCAGAGCATGTGGCCAGACAGTGTCCAAAGTCCAACGTCATCAGAGACCAAGGAGATTGAGGCATCAGCAATGGTGATGGCAGTGTATGAGATGGTGTTAGTGGTTGCCGAGACCTTATGCGTTGGCACAGCTTGGCCATATGAGTAGGGATTGCATGGGCCCTTTGATGATCTGCCATAACTGCGAGGGACATGGTCACCTGGCATATGAATGCCCTTCTAGCCGATTTATGGAGCATTATCCCAGGAGGTACTGATCTTCGGAAGTGCTAAACATGTCTTCAAGATGGTTAGACCTTCTGACTTTACTTTGAGTTTAGACAATTCAAATGCTAAACTCTATAGATTGCTTTACTTGCTTGCATTGTACTATTTGCTTGTGCGATTTACCGAACACTATTTTACGCTTTAGACGATAGATTTCCAGTAATGTTGATCTTGGTTCTATAATAATTGTCGATGAAGAAACTGTGCATTTATTGATCTATGCTTTGAGACATTTTTCCCAATGAATATTGGAGTTCTTTTGCTATTTTCTTTATATTCTCCAACACTATAGGATCAAAGTAGTCATGTTGTTGTGTTCTTGAGTATGTTTCCATCTCATAATACGTATATGAATATATGACTGATTCTTTGATTTCTTGAATAGGAATCAACCTTTCTTGGTCATGTTCTAACCAAATGAGTAATTTCGAGCCTTAAATGTCCTTTTGGGGTTGTAAAATCTTATTCTTGATGATTCTTTAATTTTCTTCTTTCTTGGCGTGAATTTTAAAGGTTTCCCCTAAATAGATGTGGGTTGTTTTGTTTGGCAACGAACACAACACTCAAAGCTCCCTCTTGTGATAGACATCACCAAGAGTTTCCCGGTCTTCCACCAACGGCAATCAACATTGGCCCAAACAGTTGTTCTAATACCAAATTAATGTAGCCTAAGTAGCCTCAAGGAGTATGTTAGGTTCCAGCTCCTGTAACCAACTTAAACAACATGAGAAACAAGAATTTACACCAGAAAAATAGGGTATTCACCCTTATCGACAATTATTTATATCCCAGGTGAATGTTTGCACAAAAACTATAATGACTCAGCCACTAACAAAAGAAAGAAACCAAAACAAGGATTCAAAAAAGAAAAGAAAAACCCAACAACACCAGCCAAGTCGAGAGGGCTAGCTTTCTCTCCTTCGGCTTCGAATGCTTCACCTCCAAATTATTTCCTGCCCTCTATGCCTCCCTCCCTTCCGTTATAAAGCACAGCCTCGTGGTCCCCTCCCCCTATGATTCCCTCATCCAAACGGTTATAATCTTCCTCCACTATCCTAGGAGTAATCCCTCCTTTACCCCTCCTCTTGTATGCAAGCCATGCTTCTTTTCAACACTGTCCCCATCATTGAGAATAATTCCTTCCAAAAATGACTGAGGAAGATTTGGTCTCGATCTGTCACTATGGTTTTGGGAAAGTCGCATGACCTCTTGGATGAAAGCCTCAGCCACTTGCTTTGCAGTGAAAGGATGTTTTAATCATACGAAATGAGCATACTTGCTAAGTCTGTCCACAACCACCATGATAACATCAAATCCTTCTGATTTGGGCAACCCTTCTACAAAATCCATCGTTAAGTCATCCCAAACGTGTTCAGGTATAGGTAACGGTTGTAACAGCCCAACTGGTTTCAAGGATTCTGCCTTATTCCGTTGACACGTGTCACATTGCTCCACATACTTCTTAATATCCGCCTTCATTCCCTGCCAATATACTTCCCTAGACATCCTCTTGTATGTTCGAAGGAAACCTAAATGCCCACCGAGTACCGAGTCATGGAAGGTATGCAACATCGAGGGTATCATCGAGGATTTCTTGGACAGCACCAATCTCCCTTTATAAAGTAGCTTCCCATGACACAACTGATAATTGGCCTTTCCCTCAAGATCTTCTTTGAGTTTAGCTATTATGGCATGGAGCTCTTCATCTTCTTGGACCCCACCGAGTATCCTGTCAACAGCGGGTAAAGCCGGTGCGGACATTGCCATCAGTTCTTCGGTATGGGGAATTCGGGAGACTGCATCAGCTACTTTGTTCGTGAGACCAGGCTGATACAAAATCTCAAAATCATATCCCAACAATTTGGTTAACCACCTTTGCTGTGGTTGTACTTCCCATTGCTCAATCAAAGATTTCAACGCCTTTTGATCCGATACTACGGTGAATTTGCTTCCCAAGAGGTAATGCCTCCATTTTTGGACAGCCAACACTACTACCATCCGTTCACGCTCGTAGACCGACTTTCCTTGTGCTCGTGGAGACAGTTTTTTACTAAAATATGCAATTGGCTTCAAATTTTGAGTAAGCACTACTCCCAACCCATGCCTCGAAGCATTCATTTCAATCAAAAAAAGGCATTGAGAAGTCTGGTAACGCTAGCATCGGAAGTGAAGTCATGGCCTGCTTCAGTTCTTAGAAAGCGCGATTCGCTCGCTCGTCCCAATGGAAGGCATTTTTCTGTAATAACTAAGTCAGAGCTGCTATTTGACCATACTTTTGTACAAACCGTCAATAGTATCCCGTGAGGCCTTAAAAACCCCTCAATTCTGTTACTGTAGTAGGCCTTGGCCATTGCAACATCACTTTTACTTTCTCCCCATCGGCTTCCACCACTTCTTGTGACACCCAATGACCGAGATATTGAATTCTAGGCTGAAAAAATATGCACTTCTTATTTGCGAATAGTTTATGATCTCTCAAAAGCTTGAAGACCACAGCCAAATGGGTTTCATGAGTGGTAATGTCAGGGTTGTAGACTAGTATGTCATAAAAAAAAACCAAGATGAACCTCCTAAGGAATGGCTTGAAGATCTGGTTCATCAATGATTGGAATGTTGCTGGTGCATTAGTCAATTCGAAAGGCATGACAAGGAACTCATAATGGTCTTCGTGCGTCCGGAAGGTTGTCTTCTCAACGTCTTTTTCCCTCGTACGGATTTGGTTATACCTAACCTTAGGTCTAGTTTGGAGTAAACCGCAGAACCATGGAGCTCATCAAGTAATTCCTCGATCACTGGGATAGGGAATTTGTCAGCAATCGTTATTTGATTCAATTTCCTGTAATCAGTGTTTTTAAATGCCCAAGGTGCCTTAAGGCACAATGGCCCTCTAGAACCTAGGCGCAAGGCGCACAAAAAGCGCGGGCTTTTTTTTGTGAGGCGCACTATATATAAAAATATTACATTAAAAAGATAGAGTATAATTGAAGTGGAAATATGGAAAAAAGGGACCCAAAACACAAGAAACTAAAACTTGATCCTTTTAGTTAATAAAGAAGGAAAATCCTTAATTATTACTATTTTTTAAAAATAATTGAAAAGCCCCAAGGCGCAGGGCTTTGATCCTTGGGGCTTCACAAAAGGCGCGCGCCTAAGACGTGCCTTATTTTGTGAGCCTCGCTTTTCAAGGCGAGGCGCCGGACCTGCACCTAGGCGCACGCCCGAAAGAGCTTTTTAAAACATTGCCTGTTATCCACACAAGATCTCCAACTTCCATCTTTCTTCTTCACCAATAATACTGGACTAGAATAGGGGCTTCGACTAGGCCTAATAATTCCCACCTCGAGAATTTCCCCAACAAGTTTCTCGATTTCTTCCTTTTGCTTGTACCCATATTTGTATGGTCTTATATTAACTTGTGGTCGTCCTTCCAAGGTGTTGATTTGATGATCTACTTCTCTTTTGGGAAGGAGTTCGATTGGTACCCCAAAAATATCTTCATTCTCTTCAAGCAGGCATTGAATCATCATAGGTAGCTTTTCCACCCCTTGAGCAGCAACCTCTTCAATCACATCCCGATCATCCGCTATTTCAACATTCTTAAACTCGATTAGAAACCCAAGGTCCTCCTCCTCCCAAACTTTGGCTAGGGCCTTTAGTGATATTTCCGAGTGAGTGAGTGTCGAATCCCCTTTTAATGTTACTACTCGATCCCCTTCCATGAAGCTCATAGTTAACGAGGGCTAATGCACCCCCATGAATCCTGTAGTGTAGAGCCACTGCATTCCTAGGACCACATCCATCTTGCCCAGGTCAATGGGAAGAAAATCAGTTGTAATAATCAATTCTTGTAATATTAAAGTAATAGATTTACATATCCCCTTGCTCTGAAGCACTTCCCCATTGCCTATCACCACACCATAATTTCCAATGATAGTTATTGTAAGCTTCAGCTCATTGATTAGCCTGTGATGAATAAAATTATGCGTCGCTCCACAGTCTACAAGAACGATTACCTCTGTTCCCCCAATGTTTCCCCTCACCTTTGTTCCTTGTAAAAACCCATCATAGAACGCAAGGATACCTCAGCATCTTCTACCACTTTGATCGTTTTAAGTTCTGGTGCTTCTTTTGCCTCTTTTTCTCCAGTTTGATCCACTACCTCATCTTTTATGGTGATGAATAACATCAACTCACGATTCTCTCTTAATTTGCAACGATGACCGACCTAGTATTTCTTGTTACAACGAAAACAAAATCCCTTCGCCACCCGTTCTCGATACTCGACGTCAGACAATCGTCTGACTGGGGGTTCATTCTTCGTAACATTCCCTTTGCCAGGAATAGTAACCTGTTTGGTAGCCCCCAACTGAGTAGTCGTTACGTTCGATTTTGTGGATGGGCTATCACTTTTGTTTCCGATTTGGCCGTCCTTTTCCAACCCACTAATCCCCAGCTCGGCCAAGGCTAACTTAAGCACCAAGTTACGATCACTAATCAGTTGGGCCTCGTGCATATTGGCGTCCAAGCCCACCGGGTGTCTACTAATGACCTCTGCACGTATCGTCGGGTCCAATCCATTCAAGAACGCGTCGACAAGAACCTCTTCTGCCATCTCCGGTAGTGGGGCCGAGTAAGTCACAAATTTCTTCACATAATCCGCATAACTACCATCTTGCTTAATCCTCAGCAATCAAGCTCCAAGGCTCCCCTCCATCGAGGGTCGATAATGTTCGAACATCCTCTGTTTAAGCTCCTCCCACATTCCAATAGGTCTCCGATTATGGCTCCACCTAAACCAGTCCACCTCCTCTGGCGCGAAGCAAAACTCACCACTGCCACTTTCACCTTCTCCTGATCACTCGAAGTAATGCTCAGCACAATATACCCACGATTCCAGATTCTCACCGTGGAAAACGGGCATTTCCAGTCGCTTATACTTTTATCAGTGCCTCCACTCCCCACCTGATGAGTAGACTCGACTTCCTCCATCTTTCCCTTGTTTTTGCTTCGTGACCCTTCAGCAAGTCTCTTCATTCCTCTTCATCGAACTGTTTTCCCTTATATCCTCGAAGAGTTTTTCCACGCTCTTACATAGACCCAAGAGCAGGTCCTTCATAGCTAAAATCTCCTTCTCCGTGGCTTCGACCCTTTCCTCGATCTGTTTCTATGCCATTTGCCTTGTTCACCCTAGGATTTTAATGGCTCTGATACCAATTTGTTAGGTTCTAGCTCTTGCAACCAACTTAAACAACACAAGAAACAAGAATTTACACCAAAAAAAAACAAGGTATTCACCCTTATCGAGTATTATTTATATCCCAGGTGAATGTTTGCACAAAAACTTGAATGACTCGGCCACTAACAAAAGAAAGAAACCAAAACAAAGATTCAAAAAAGAAAAGAACCCAACACCACCAGCCAATTCGAGAGGGCTAGCTTTCTCTCCTTCACCTCCAAATTATTTCCTGCCCTCTATGCCTCCCTCCATTCTGTTATAAAGCCTCGTCCCCCCTGGTTCCCTCATCCAAACGGTTATAATCTTCCTCCACTATCCTAGGAGTAATTCCCCTTTTACCCCTCCTCTTGTATGTATGAATGATCGGGGGTCTAATAGAGTAATCCTCCAAGAATCAAGATTGTGAATTTCTTATTAGAATGATAATGTGCTTCATACAAAGAAAACCCCTATTTATAGAGCTTATTACAAATGGGGGTAAAAAAGGAATTAATCTAGAAGATTATCCAATTAACCCCGTTCTTACTATCACCAAACCTGATGACAATTTTGGTTACTGGATGTCCATGGGCATGACTGAGTTACTAGCCAATTGGAAGAACTTGCCAGCTCATGAAGCAACCTGGATCAACTCAACAATATTCTCAGCCAATTCCGAGAGTTTCACGTTGAGGACAAGGTGTCTCGACCCCGATGGGTGATGTTAGGCTACCAACGGGTGATTTTAGGCTACCAATTACTATCTAGTATACTCAAAGGGGCAAAAAGGACAATGTGCAACCTGCAATTTAGTTACGTGAGGAAGAGGGGGGCACTGAGAGAATGTTTGGGCAGTAATTGTTAGGGAAGGATAATAGCTTTCATTTTATACTTTTCATATTGAGGAAGGAGAGATTACCCACCCTCTCAAATAGGTTGGGATTATGTTGTATTGCCTTAGGGCTTTTCTTACTCTACATATAAATACAAGTAAGGAGATACCTTACTGTTTCCTTGGTCTCTGGCCTATTTTAGTACCCATGCCCAAATTCAAAGAAAGCTCCCTAAAACCGAACCCTTGTGGCATAGGAGAAGTTGTTAAATGACCTTTTTCTTCACTGTCTGTGCTTTTGTGTACAAGGGCTAGTGTTTCATTTTAAAAAGCTTGGGCTTGGAGCTTGGCCTAGAATGGATGATTGGTAGGTCGAAGCTGTATCAGGTTGGAACCTTAAAGGCAAGGCAAAAATTCTATGGGACCGCATAGTTAAAGTTTTCTTATAGCCTATTTGGAAAGAAAGGAACCAACCAACATTCAAAGATAAGTTTGCTTTTTCCTATTCTTTTTGTAATAGTGTGGATATTTTTTTCGTACTTACAGCCTTGTCTTGATTATGATAGATTGGAAGGCAAACTTCTGTACTCTCTTTGGTTGTATCTTCTTTCCTTTGATTAATATATACCATCGTTTCTTAAAAATATTATTAAAAAAAATTGAAAAAAGAACAAAAGAAATCTATATACCTCAAAAGACTCTGCCCAATATAATATTAATTTCAAGCCACATATTGGATATATGATCAGAAAATCCAAATGCCATGAGGAAGCACTGTTTACCTGTATGTTTAAATAATGCCACACAGGATCTGATTCAGGCTCCAGCTCCAATAGTAGTCTTACAGTATTCTCAAGCTATATATCAAAAGAATAATTAGCCACCCCCAAAAAGATAAGTAAAATAAATAATAAATAATAAATTAAGTTAAGGATCCAAAAGTTTGCATACATGTACAAGCGACAATTTATTGTAGTTTTGGACGGAATTAAGAAGGAAGAATAAAATTTTAAAATGTGCTCCTAAAATTGGGAATATATTTAGGTACAAACATATTTTTACAAAGGTAATTTTAGAAAGAGAGGCTATAGCTGTCTGTTTAGTTTCCGAAATTACCCCGTGAATTATACTAAGTTGATCCATGGGTTTTTCTGATATTGAATTTTCGCAGGTTGCTTTGACCCAGCCACCTTTTATTTAAGACAATTTGTGTACACTCTAATAACAATCGCACAGCTTCAAGATATATAATTATGTTATTCAGTTCCAATAATAGAAAATGCATGAATTGAATTTGTTTTTCCCAAAATAAAAAAACGGACGGTTGTAAATATAGCAATCAAGCCCAAAATATTAGTAGATATAGCACAACTGAAAAAAAAATTGTAGATATAGTAAAAGTTAGATCCAGCTCTCAGAGTCTATCAATGATAGAGTCTATCGAATAGCAGTATATCATTGATAGATTTTATTATCGGTAGTAATAGACCTATATCACTGATATTCAGCAATAGACTACTATCACACTGATAGAAAGTATATCATTGATAGAATGGTATCAACGATAGAATTTATCACTAATACTCTATTACCGGTAGACTCTTTCAATGATAAATGATACTCTATCACTGATATAAGGTCACCAGTAGACTCTACCAATGATTAGAGTCTATGACTTATAGGCTTATATTATTTGAAATCTATAAACGATAGCCAACGATAGATATCACATAGTATATAGAAATCTATCACTCATATAGAAGGCTACTTATAGACTTCTATTACATACAACTTCAATCATAAACAGTAAAGTAGTAGTTTAATTATTTCTAGTTCTTATGGTTGCTTTGAAAAAGAGATTGCATCAAATTAATTTGAATATTTTGTTGGGTTATCAATGAAAGAGATGGAGAAAACAAAATTGGAGGAAGAAAGTGAGCAAATGAAGAAAGAAAAGAAAAATATTTGTTTGAAATCTATCAGTGATAAAAGAGAGAATATATGTTAGTGATTGAAATCTCCACGTCATAATAGTCTATCATTGATAAATTTAGGTTGTGAATCAAAAGTATGTTGGTGATAGACTTCTATTACTAATAGACTTCTAACTATGAAAAGTTCTATAGTGATAGACGCCGACATGGGCATAGTTTAACTGGCATAAGACAGACTTTTGATTAAAAAAGTCAAAAGTCTAAATCTATTGTGCTCAAAAAATATAATGATAAACACCAACAAAATAACAAGAGAGGGGGAAAGGAACTTGTAGGGGTGTACATGGGTCGGATTGGGTTTGGAGAGTTTTTTGGACCAACCCGAAAATTTGAATTGGTCGTTGGCTACCCGAGAGACCCAAATAAGGTCTCCAACCCAACCCTTGAAAATTGTCGGGTTGGGTTGTCAGGTTATTGTTTTTCTCTTGTTAATTTAAAATACTTAAATTCATCTACAACACATGACTAATAACTAAAATTGAAATGCATTTATAGTTTGATTTTATGATGTTTTGGTCTAGTCTTGATCTTATTCCTATATTGTTAAGACACTATGTCATCTTGTATTACCTATTACTGCTAGTTTTTTTCTATTGGGATGTGATGAGGACACTATGGGTGTGTCAACCTAGTTGAGGTATCCGGTGTGCCTGCTAATCCCCTAGTCTTCTCGGGTTCTAGTTTCCTTGCATGTTATATCTCATTGTAATTCAAGCATCAACCTCTTTTCATTTCATCAATGAAAAATGTTGTTTCCTTAAAAGTAAAAAATTAAAAAAAATTATATTTAGAAAAAAAAAAAAAAGAAAGAAAGATAAAACTAACTAACTAACTAATAATCCTAAAAGGAAAATACTATTAATATATATGTAATTATGGTTAGGTTGGGTCCACTCAAAAAAAGTTATTCAACCCAAGACACATTCCAACCCGACAAATATAGAAAAAATTTAACCCAACCCAAAAACCTTACAATTTGGGTTGGATAGTCTAGCTATTCAAGTTTTCAGGTCATTTGAACATCCCTAGGAACTTGTAAAGAAGAGAAAAGTCAATGAAAACCAAATATAACTAAAGAAAGAAAACATTGTAGAAATTGGGCATATAATGAAAATTAAAGAAAATTAATAATAAATTGAGAAGAAAAATTTCGATGTTAATCAAGAATGAGAAACAAGATTGAACAAAAACAACAGAAGAGATCATTTGAAAAAAAAAATCTGAAGCAAGAGGTTAGAGGATAGAATCTCCCAACAACACATATTGTTGAACTCAGAAAGAAAACAAATGTATAATAGGAATAAAAATAAAATAAATAAGGAGATTTAAGAAATTGCTATATTTGCCATTCTTTAAAAACGTCACGATACACTTAATTATTAGCCCTAAAAGTGCTACTCATTGCAATTACCTTAAAAAAATGCATGCATTAATCTACGATTTCAACTAAAAATTGCTCGAGCAGAAAGCAGCACTAGGTACTACGTTCTGTGTTGACCAATTAGAAAACAAAACCATAATCAGTAACCATGTATATGATGCAATCAGTCTAACTGAACTAAAGCTGATGGAAAGTCTAGAACTGACAAAGATGCAAACATCATTTCTTTTCTTCTATATGAAGTTATCTGAAATATATTTCCGTAACTAGAATCTTGCAGCAAGATTAAATACTACAAAAAGAGCTGACTATTTCATTTGTAAGCAATAAGTGTTGCTCCCAGCATAGACTATAAAGATGCTCGTGACAGCCATAAGGCATCAGGAAAATATCCAAATGTGTCTATCCTGTAATGGATCAAGTGAAAATAATGAAAATGGTTAAAAGAAAGCTCACGTTTGTCAAATCTATTTGTGGGTCTTCCATTGACTTGTAAAGTGTGCCTTTGAACTCGTGCATCACTTTTTCAACCTCCTCAAGAACCTTCTTCAAAATTCCCACCTGAAACTAACACTTAGCAATGAGAATATTTAATTGCCAACAAGTTATCAGTATCCAACTTCATGTCTCTAACTTACCTTTGTTATACATTAGACCTCGGGAACTATACGATGTCATACATCAGATCTTGTGAAATGATACTTAGAAACAAAGAACTAAATTGACTGTGCAAAAACAATGAAGACACATGGACAAAACCTAGTGTATTCCCATAGTCAGACTGACGATAGTTTATATGCAGTGCACTGTAAATGGAGAGAAATTTGCAGGAGGGGCATCAGGATAGTTGAGAAAAATTAATACTCAAACTACAATTTCAAAAGCATGACTCGGATGAGAGCATGACGAATGGAGGAAGTTATATACAAAGATTTGAAGAACAGAACACTAGGTTCCTTTGCAAAAGCAGATATAGAAAACAACTCTTTTGACAGTTGACAGAAAATTAAAGAGTGGCTTCAGACCAAAAATCAAAATTCCTCCCTCATGCATTGTGGTAAGACATTATGTAACAAAATATGAGAAGGTATAGAACTGAAGTTTACATGAGATGGCAAAGCAATTGACTTTGCTTTTTTGTATTCCCGAACTGCCAGGTCATATTCACCCTTACTAATACTGGTGCGAATGGTACTTGGCAAGTTAAAGAGTGTTCTGAACCTTTGCAGCATTCCTTGGACTGATCTGATCTTTTCAGCTTGTGCCTAACAAAAGCAACTTTATATGATCCATTTCCAATCAATAGTTCAAAGCTTCAAAACCCCTTGCTCAGTTTTGAAACTATACTGACCTGTCTCTCAAACAGAGACTGAAAAGCTCGATTGGCTTGCTTGCTTACTCCTTGAATACAATTAAACAAATGTGAAGTTCCAGAACCTTCAGGGTCTTCTTCAATTCGTCTCAACTTCGACTCAATATCTACGAATTAAAAACATCACCATCATGATCAATAGGATAGACGATGTGATATGAACCAACAAGCGCATCAAATTAGTATTTATATTGTCTTCAATAATTATTGATGTAATTTTAATATTTTCCAATTTTATCCTTTTTATGACATACTAAGTAGGGGTGTTTTTTTTCATTTTGTATCTATGATGTGACATTAGGGTTTCACCGGGAGTTTTAGTGTTTGAGAATTAGAGTTTCACTGATAGGGTTCCTAATTCCAATTCAGTTATCACTGTAGCCAACAGTCATATTCAGCTGAAGATAAACATGTCAAGTGATTGTTGCATACCATCAATTGTTGTTTTGCATGATACAAAGCAGTCAAAGTTGTCTTTGACTAATTGTTTTCTTTGTTGCGTCCGTCCTTTAAGGTCAGTTTTTAAAGCAAAAGCGCCTTTCTCCAAGTCTCCTGCACTTGTGTCTTGATGTATCCGAGAAATGAAAAGCTTTGCATCAAATTTTTCAGAGAAATACAGCAACTTCTCTGCCAACGTGCATATAAAATATGTCAGCACCAATTCAGAAGTGGTAGCCTGAAGTACCTAACTTATCCAACACCAAGAACATCAAGTGCAAACACCCAACCACATCTTAATCTAATATAAACTCTAATCTTACAATAAGATTATGCATCTCTAACAAGTAACAAAGCAAGAGAAAACATTTCATAGCCAGTGGGAGCGAAGAGATATAAAGTCTAGGAGCAACCAGAGAAGGAGCAGTATAGATAACATACTCTCCCTAAATCATATACAATCCAATCCTCATTAAACGAACAGAAGGAACAAAATTGTGAGAACTTAATATGACTCTGAAGTCTGAACAATGACCTTTCAAGGGCTACAGCTCAAGCCCAAAGAAGCTTAATGGGATATCAAGCATTAGAGTATCACCACAGATGATCAACTTGTTCACTTCTCATGAGAAACAATAACAATCTGAAAATGAATTTGAACACCAGGACCAAAAAAGAAGATATACCTCGTAAGGTACCATCGATGAATTCTCTCTCAGATTTAGAAGGAGAGCTCTCAGATGCCTCCGTGATCAATCTTAATGATCTATTGTCTATTACTCTGTACATGCAACACAAAACCACATTAAGGAAAATTTTTATATAAGCTCTTTTTTCTTTTACAAGAAACAAGCGTTTCGTTGATATGAAAAAAGAAAGAAAGGAAAAAAAAGTTCAAAGATACAAACTGAGTGACAAAAAAAGTTCAAAGATACAAACTAAGTGACAAGAAGAATCAACAAATTCTTACAGTAGCCAAAATAAAGCATTGAAGAACAAAGTGCCCAAGGGAGAAACTATCCCAACAGTAGAACCACAAAGACCAAAAGGTCACTAAAGCTAAAGCCCCATCCATCGGAAAGCAGCAGCTAACCCACTATCTGAGGGACCAAATTCTGGAAAAGAAGTTGCTTGATGTTTAATTTGATGACAACACTTCTTTTCTTTTCTTTTTTTTCCCTTTCCACTCATCAATAGTTTCACGTGTGAAAAGAGAGGACTCTAAGAAATACCTACCAAAAAGAAGGCTGATTAATGTTCTGAGATGGTAAGTATAGTCTGTTGATGTTTATTAACCATTCGGCCAGCTTGCTTCATTTAGAAAAGGCTACCTTTTTAGTCCCTAAATTTTTAGGAATAGTTGCATTTGGTCCATAAGGTTTCAATTTGGCCATTTTAATCCCTCGATTTTACAACCTTACATGAACGAGATCTTGTACAATCTAAGTCCGTTAATTTTAAAAAATAGGTTTAAAAGGTCTCTCTTCCTATTTTCTACATTAATTGAGTATGTTTTTAATTATTTTAAATACATATTTAAATTTAAAAAATTTTAAAATAAACATTTTGCTCTCTCTCACTTTGAATCCTCTCTCCTCCCCTCCCTCCACCATTCTTCCCCGTCACCCCATTTCTAGAAAAACTAACGGAATTGAGAAGATCAAGTAAATTGAAACTGTAATTCAAATACCCATAAACCAAATCAGCTCCCCAGTTTCCAACAGTTGTGTACCCCAAATTAAAAACCAATTTTGCAAATTGGAAGACCAATAGAAGAGCCTGAAGAAGACAACAAAATTACAACAATTTCGAATTAGAAGTCAACAATAAGAGTTGATTCAAGCAAGATGAAGACCTCGTTCTCAGAGGCTTGAAGATGAGAAACAGAGAATGAATGCTTTACATCCATGGCGGTTGTGGTGATTCTTGAGCTTGGAACAAAGTTTGTTGAAGGTTTGCAGCAAAAGTGTTATAAAGGCAGATGGAAGAGGAGCTCCCCCATCAACGCCCAAACATTCCTCCGGCGAGCTAACTCAAAATCAAACTCCTAAAAGGAGTTCCACAAAATCTCGCAAACTGATAGTGACAGTCCTAGAGAAGATGATCCAGATTTTCCACTACCTTCTAACAGAATACAACAAAAGGACCCCTTAATGTAGGCATCTTTCTAAAAAGCTTATCCATCATGTTCACAAATCTGAGAAAATTTGTCAAGTAAAGAACTTAACTTTAGTTAGAATCTTAAACCCCCATAACACATCAATGGCCGACTCATTAGCAAGAGAGGGAACCAATAATAACCTAAAGGACTTGCAAGAAAAGCACTCTAAAGGATTAGGATTCCATACACGAACATCATGTCTCCCAAGCTTATTCCATCTCAAACTCGGATTAGGAAGAGTGCCCTTGAACTACAGATGGCCTTCCTTCTCTTCTGGTTAATCCTATGAATCGGTAATCGGATCGGCACCTAAAGTTTTTTTTTATGGAAACAACTGCTTTTATTGAAAAAAATAAAAGAATACAAGGCCAACAAAAACCACGCCGATAGAAAAAACCCCACTAAAGGGCATCCAACTAGGTAAGATATTGCCTAGGGAATAATTACAAGGCTTCGAAACTAAAGTCCAAGCCTAATGTTAAACTCTTCAAGCAGAGGAAGAAGAGAGGCAACTTCTGTTATTTCCCTATTGGACAACGGACGATGGAAACCAGAAAACGAACACAAAGCTCCCCGACTAGACCAAGAAATCAAAGATTTGATGTTTTTTAAAGGAAGACGAATGATATAACTGAGGAAACGCATATGAGAGGGATCTATCCCCCACCCATTGATCTTCCCAAAAATATGTTTCCTTACCTTCCTCCTCCATCCACCTCTTAGGAAGAAGGTTGCTTTCTTTGGGAGGCGGGGGTGTGCACTATTTTGTAGGTTTTATAGGAAAAGAGATATTATAACAGAGTGTTTAGAGGATTGGAGATGGACCCTGATGTTGTTGGGTCCTTCGAAGACCGTTTGTAACTGTTCTTTAGGTAAGATTTTAGTTAGTTGGATCCCGTTTCTTTAAGAGGGGTTTTTATTCTGGGTTTGATTTGTTGTATGCCTTTGTATTCTATCATTCTTTTCTCAATGAAACTTGTGTTTTTATCCCAAAAAAAACACACAAACAAGATGGAAGAAAAAAGGGAGCTCAAATGAGATTTCTTCAATGTAATTATGTCATTATGACATATAGTACTCTAATTCTAATACGCAAGGTGCTTATCTAGTTGGGAGACAGATCTTGGATCAAGCTCTTGTGGCTAACGAAGCTATTGAGGAGTACAAATCAAGGAAGAAAGAAGGAATGTTATTCAAGATCAACTTTGAGAAAGCCTATGATCATGTGGTCTAGGACTTTCTAGATAAGGTGATGGAAAAGGCCTTTGATTATAAATGGAGAATCTAGATGTGGAGTTGTTTAAGGAATGTGAGTTTCTCTTTCCTCATTAATGGTAGCCCGAGGGGAAAAGGGGTGGCTACGAGAGGACTTAGGCAAGGAGACCCCTTATCTCCCTTCTTATTCCTTCTTGTGGTGGATGTTATAAGTAGCATTGTTAATATGTGCATTGAAGGTAATCTCTATTCCCTATAAGGTGGGGGAGGACAAAGTGGCTCTTTCTCATCTACCATTTGCGGACGACACGTTGTTCTTTTATTCTGGTAATGAGGACTCATCTTTAACTTTGAATCATATTCTTGTTGTTTTTTAAGAAGTTTCGAGTTTGAGGATTAATAGGGGGAAGTGTAGTGTTAGGGATTAACCGTGATGAGGAGAAGCTTAAAAGGTGGTCGAAGATGGTGGGTTTTGAGGTTGGGGTGCTCCCTTCTTCCTATCTTGGTCTTCCTCTTGGGATCAATCCCAAAGCGGTTGCTCTTTGGAACCCGGTGGTGGATAAAGTAAGAATGAGGTTAGCTTCTTGGAAAAAATGGTTCTTCTCTAAGGAGGGAAGACTTACTTTGATAAGATCCGTTTTGTCTGGCATCCCTATTTATTTCTTCTCCCTTTAGCCCCATGCAAGGTTTGTAAGAGCCCGAAGAGATTCATACATGATTTTCTTTGGGAAGGGGTTGACGAAGGGAAAGGCAAGGATTCACATTCAGTTAGGTGGGAGAACATTTTTTCTTTGGGAAGGGGTTGACGAAGGGAAAGGCAAGGATTCACATTCAGTTAGGTGGGAGAACATTGAGAAGCCTATTGATAAGGGGGGTCTTGAGATCGGGAATCTTAGGTTGCACAACAAGGCCTTACTAGCTAAGTGGTTGTGGCGCTTCTCTTCCAAGCCCAGCTCCCTTTGGGGTAAGCTTATTGTTAGCAAATACGGCCTCCATCCTTTTGAGTGGTTGTCTAAAGGGACTAAAGCCACTTACCAAATTCAAGGAGTTCTTGTTCCTTCTCATTTGGGTTTCGTCGCCCCCTTTCAATTAGGGAGGCAACAGTTGTGGCTTCTATCCTTTCTTTGCTTGAGAATCGCTCTTTTAGGTGTGGGAGAGGGATGTGAAGGTTTGGAGACCCAATCCTTTTGAGGGGTTCTCATTAAGTCCTTTCTGCATCGTCTCGTGGACCATTTTCCCTTAGGTGATTTGGTATTTTCGATCCTTTGGAGGTTTAAGGTTCCTTGGAAAATGAGATTCTTCGCCTCGCAAGGTTTAAATGGTATTTTCGATCCTTTGGAGGTTTAAGGTTCCTTGGAAAATGAGATTCTTCACCTTGCAAGGTTTAAATGGTCGTGTGAACTGTGAATACAATGGATCACCTCACCAAGAAGCTTCCCTCACTCGTTGGGCCATTCTATTGTATCCTTTGTCAGAAGGCGGAAAAAGATGTGTATCATATTCTTTGGCACTGCGAGTTTACTTGTTCTGTTTGGGAGTGTTTGTTCCAAATGTTTGGCTTTTCGTTTGCACGTCAAAGAGTTGTTAGTGCTATGATCGAGGAGTTCCTCCTCAATCCGCCTTATAGGGAGAAGGGAAAATTTTGTGGCTTGTTGGGGTGTGTGCGATTTTGTGGGTTTTGTAGGGTGAGCGGAATAGTAGGATTTTTAAAAGGGTGGACAAGGATCCTAGTGAAGTTTGGTTCCTTGTTCGCTTTCATGTTTTTTTGTGGGCTTCGCTTTCGAAGACCTTTTGTAACTATTCTATAGGTGTTATTTTGTATAGTTGGAGTCTCTAGGGGAGGTGTTTTTGTGGGCTGGATTTTTTGTATGCCCGTGTATTCTTTCATTTTTCTCAATGAAAGCCGAAGCATTGAGACATGATGAGGGTGCTATAGGTGTGTCAACGCAATTGAGATATCTAGAAGCACCTTTTGATCCTTCACATTTGAGTTTATTTTGTCTCATTATAATTTGAGCAACAATCCCTTTTCATTTTATCATTGAAAAGTTTTGTTTCCATTTCAAAAAAGGGAAGTATGATTTTTTATCCCAAACTATGATGAAAACCCTTTTTCTTGGTAAAGCAACAATTTTATTGTTATATAAATTTTACAAAAGGGGTGAAAAATCCATGATGGTTAACGACTACCCATTTTTTTAATAGGGAAAGCATAGCTATAAGAAGATAAAAGATTAATTTACACCGTGATAAAGCATAGTAAATAAAAAAATCAAAGAACTTAACGAAAGATTGCTCTTTGTCAAAAAAAATCCAAATTTTTCCATTCAAAGCACCCAAAAAGAAGCTCTAGTGATGTTCGTCCAAATCATAGCTTTCTCTTTCTTAAAAGGTCGTCACACAAAAATATATGGTGAGTGGTCCTTAACATCAAAAGGGAGCACAATAGACCATCCAAAAGACATCTATATCTTGTCCCAAACAAGTCAAGGTAATAACAAAGAAGGAAGATGAGGCTCTGAGATTTATTTTCAACCTTACCCAACGAGCACCAGTCGGGGGAGATGGTCGTGAAGGGGCATACACTTTTGTAAGAGGTCCTTTCTATTTTTTTTTTTTCAAAAAAAAAAAGAAAAAAAGGAAACAACCGTGTATATGCTATTGAAACCAACAGCCCGAGGGCAATGGGTTGAGAAGACCCCTCCCCAAAAAAATAATGAAGAAGAGTCTTAAGGTCCTTTCTATATATAGCATAATGAGAGTGACGTAGACTACAAATCTTTGAGAATTCTTGAAGGAAAAAAGTATTATTCATTGTACATGCATGAAGGGGAAGACTCCTATTTATAGAATTCTATTACAAGTGGGGATAAAAAGGGAATTAACCTAGAATATTACCCAATTAACCACATTCTTCTTACATCGGAGAGATTTCCCACAATAGGAATTTTATCTTCTTGGGGTACCAACCTTTCCAAATAGGTAAGGCCGATTGGGGATTATTAGAGGTCAAAGGGGCATGGAAAGGGATGTTTTTATGTTAGTAACAAAAGCCCAAGCTCATGGAATGATTGATCTTGTGGTGATTGAATAAAAATTGTACTTGAAGTGAGGTATCCACAGATTGCAAAAATACTCTAGGAAATTATAAATTAAAAGGTGGGCACTTATAATATGGTGCAAGGCATAAATTGCAATGATGCAGTTATTTAAGCCTCCTAGAAGTAGAATAATTACTAACGTCACCAACAAAACATCAAAAGTCATGTTGTTCTAAACGTTATTCCTAAAATAAAGTTTATGACAGAAATAGTCATAAGATCGTGAAGCAATTACAAAATGCAAGCCAGAAATAAACTTACCCCAACCCAAGAGGATCTATACATTCCATGCCACGAGGGAAGGACTGCAAATGGCTGAGTCCCGGTCTACCGATTGCAGATACCTTTCGGTCAAACTTCTGAGGAGCGGGTGCTGTTCTTGTCTCCCGCATTTCACGTACTCTTCTAGCTAGCTGCGAAAGAAAATAGTATTTATCGTCAACTGATGATTCATTAGATTTTCCCCGCCTAAGTTGGGGAGGGTAGGTTCCACAGGACGGAAGAAATTTAACCCAAAAATGTGATAGATAAAACTTGATTACAGACATAACTTGATTACAGACATCCAAATGGATAAAACTACATGGTTATTGGGTCACCATTTCCAAAAAAGTTGACAAATCAAAAAACATAAGCCATCTAATTAAACTTCTCGGAATATTTCGACAACAAGAGGGAAGATGAACTTTAACCACTCCCCTAAAACAGCTAAAACTTGAAGTGAAGGCTGGAAAAGTAAAAAACATAGAAGCGAAATTAAAGTAACGTTTATTCAGAAGAACCTCGTCTTCATCAACGTGCTTCCAGCAATGAGGCTCCTCGCCATCCCAGCCCGGATCATCGTCCTTGCCAGAGGACCTAGACGCCCTACCGCCGCGGGTTGCAGCGGACGTTCGATGATCTTTGGTGGAATCCTCATCGCCACTGGAAATGCTCAGCATCTCGACCTCGGAATCGTCGTCGTCGTCGACAACCCTCCGACCACCCTTAGGCTGCGCATTACTGCCACTGGCTTTAGAAACGGCAGCTACGGAAGCCGATTTCCGGGACTGAGACGGGGGTTGGACGTAATTAGCAACGGGCTTGCGAGAATTAGTGAGATAATTGACATCGCGCTGTTGTTGCTCCTTGAGAGCCATCTGCAGCAGCTCGTCCTCGTCCAGGTCGTCGCTGTCGCTGGACATTTTTGCCTGATTCTGATCCTGTGTAGATGGAAGATTGGGAATTCAAAGTAGATCTGAGAATCAGGGGTAAAAAGCCTCAAATCAATTGGAATTTGGGAATTGGGAAATGGGAAATAGAATGTGAACAGCGCCTGAGAAAGTGAAGAAAAATGGAAGAGAAGATCAAGAGGAGATTATCCAATCGAAGCACCCAAATGAAGAAGAAGAAGCCGTCTTTCTTTTCACCGGAGGCACACGTGGCTCTACACGTATATACCCACAGATACCCTTAATCAGTACAAACTAACAACTTCCTAAACCTTGCCTCAAACAAAATAATAATAAATAATTTCCTTTTTACCCAACTTATTTTAGTTAAAAATAACAGTTTTGGACCTCAGCTTTCATCAAAGAATTTTCTACCCAAAGTTATCACGAGTAACTCTTTTTAAGTTTTACTCTTTACAACTAGCACATTTTTTAGAAATTTATCAAAATTATTTTTTCGATCCTTCTCGATAGAGATCAACCACCGAGATTTATATAAAATGTTAACTTTTTCATTTTTTATCTAATGGACGGAAGGTTTTCAAGACCTTCAATCGGTCAAATAACGTTTATAATTTCCAAGAACTTCAACTAACTAGTAGTCTCAATAACAAGAACAGGTTGAACCAAAACAAGCCTAAGAATTTCTCTAAGCTAAATATACCTTGAGAAAGTAGTAAAACCGAGAGGGGAGGGGGGATTGGTTTGACATGAAAATTAAATGCAGTAATTTAAAGTGCGGAAAGTAAAATAGATCGAGAGAGAAAAAAATGATACACAATACTACATTCACTGATTAAGAGACTGTTGAGTTATCTATAGATCAATTCATAACTGTCTAGTAATACTAGATAGTCTCCCTTTAATGAAAAATCAATGTAGATATCGATTCTTAAATTAACTAAATAATTGCCACGCAAGCCTATATATTTAATTAATTGCACTAATCTAATCTAATGTTTTTCTATTTGTTATGTTTTATTATCTTTCATTATTGGTGATTCTACGATGCTAGAAGTCAAACCATAACTATAACTTTATCTATTTGCTACCCAAACTGAGCATGTTTTCTTTACGAACTCCAACATACATAGCATACATATACAATCTATACTTGGAAACGACTAATTTGTCACACTAATCAAACATGTATTGAGCATGGATTATAGTAAGGAGAGGAAAACAAGAAGAATCAGAAAACCCAATAACATTCATCAAAATTCCATTAAACCATAGAAAAGTGTCTATCAAACCTCAAAATCAACGTTTGGGCCTTTAACCCGTCATCAAAACTTGAATCTTGATGTCATAATCTTCATTACAAAGTAAGTACAAAAAACCTCATGGGTTTTTTAGCTAAAAGCTCTAAAAATCTCCTACAAATCGCTCTTCCCCAAAACCACATAAATAAATATAAATAAATAAAGATATATATATATATATATATCGCTTCAAACCCTTTGTGCGGCGTCCGAGCGCTACTACGTTCTTTGCCTGCTAATATGCACATGCACGCCTGATGTGCCTATGCTTCTACCACGCGCGCTTGCCTATTACTGTTGTGCACTTCTGTGAATTGCGCTACAACACTAGTGCGGCGGTGCGTCTTCCTTAGGGCATTTTCATCATTTCTTACTCTTTGAAGCCAAATTGCTCTATTAAGCTTTTAATTGTTCTAAATTTACCCTGACTGACCTATAATATTCCCGAACGCATGATTTGCTCGAGATCCTACAAATATAAACATATAAACACATTAAACATCCTTAAAAGTGAGATTAGAGGCACTAAGATAACTTATTTGGGGAATTATTAATATCAAAACTATCGATTCTTTTGGACTTTCTTACTGGAATCACGGCTGGGATGAAGACTGAGATCCACATAATTTTATGAAATCTTATCTAATTTTTTTTTATCTTTCCAAATTTTAAAAATTACACTGCCAAACACTATGGAATTTGAAGAAATCTGAAAGATAATTGACAGATCCATTTTGGTAATTGGTAAATAAACATAGGGCTTAAGATTTGCAAAATTACTTAGGATTTGATATAAGATTTGGGAAAGATTACAAGAGGCACATTGAAAAGAGGTAAGAGTTGGTATGAATTTTGGAAACATTGCATAATATTTGAAAAAAAAA
Source organism: Benincasa hispida (assembly GCF_027475165.1). Lineage (NCBI taxonomy): Eukaryota > Viridiplantae > Streptophyta > Magnoliopsida > Cucurbitales > Cucurbitaceae > Benincasa > Benincasa hispida. The sequence continues at coordinate 42,858,778 of NC_143486.1, forward strand.
ACTATGTGAATCTTGGTATTCACGGTGTACTAGGATTCATATTTGGGTTTTTTTTATGAAATATCATGTATGATTAACACCAACATTCTATATATTTTCCAAATCTTACATAAATTTTCTAAGATATAAAAAAGAATGCAATCATCTAAAGTCCATTTTGATAATTGGTGAATCCATTTTATAAATTTGGAAATTCAAATATAACAAAAATTGGGTGAAAGATTTGAAAAAATAGGTAAGATTTGATAAACATATTAGAAAATTTGAAAAAAAAAAGATTTGATATAAGATTTGGAAAAATTAGTAGCTCGGTGTTAATTGATCACAAGAGTTTGTCGAGTACTCTTGATCAAATAAATTATTCATTGCTACCTTTAATTTGTAGTAATGATAGTATAGGTCGAACCACAAAGAACCGTTGTATTTCTTAGTTAGAATACCTACAAAGGTAACCGAAAGGGGGGTTTGGTATGATATTTGCTTAGTAATTAAAATTCTTGAAAAGTAAATTAAAGCAATTGAGAGTAAATGATAAAAGAGAAACATTATGATGAAAAGGCCTAACTCAGGTTTATCGGAGTTTCCCCTAGTTAGTTTACTTGATCATCAAACTCATGAGATTAAATTCTTGCTTCTTATCTAAGCCTATCTAAATTGATTATCAATGCTAACAAATCCTCCTCATTAACTAACTAACCAATGTCTTTAGATGAACACACACTATACACGTGAACAATTGTATTAAGTTCAAGGAATTTGAAAGAGATGAATGTCGTCGCTAACATTCGACCGATTAAATACATTTATAACTTCCAATCTTTATAACTTCTACTACTAAAGCAACATTAGTGGCAAGACTGAATCGATTCGCAAGGAAGCACAAGACATGTTTCGTAGAGCCAATTATTCTAATTATAGAGGTAAATGAGGAGTTTGGGTATGGAATAAATAAAAAGTGCATGAGAATAAAAGAAAGTGAGTAAATGCAATCTCAAGTTGGAAAATCTAGTTCTAGGAGCAAGCAAAATTTCAATGCAATTTTCGATCATGGAACTTCTCTTAAACAAACATAAATTCAATTTACGTAGTCACAACGACTTATTCGGCTCAACCAAACTCGTTAGCACGATAGCTACCAACTCATTGGGTAAATCAAGCAAGCACTCTAATTATCAATTAAGCTAAAGCCCTTATTAAACTAAATACTTTAATCCTATTGGGTTAGAAGCATCCATATAGAATTAAAACATTTTGCATTATGAAATAGGGTTAACCAATTAGGTAACCCAATTAACTAACCAATTTACCTTTAAACATATGTTTTTTAATCTCATGAAGAGTTCGATCCTGGCTCAGGATGAACGCTAGCGGCATGCTTATGGTATGCATTCTAAGGTCTATGGGAAGTCTAGATTACCTAGCATATATGATTCAACCCTTGCTACTAGTGATTTAAGTTAGACGAACAAAAGAGAAACGTGTAAGCCCAATCTATAACTAAGACATACATTCATGGGAGAGGAGTTAATCCATACACAAACATACATCTAAATAAAACAAGATTCAAAGAAAGTAAATCAAATGCATTAAATTCATTAAGGGAAATCTAAAAAATTACATTGGATTCCTTCCTCCCAAAAACTAGAAAACCCACTAACCTCAGCAATCCATAAAGAAGAAGAGATTAGAAAGTTCCAATCCTTGATTATAACCCAAACTAAGAGGAAGGAAGAATGATGGAAGAAGAGAAAGGATTTTCGTTAGCCTCCATAAAAAAACCCTTCATAAAACCCTAAAAATCAGAAAAGGGTATCGAAAGAAATCAGGGTAGTGTTGCAGCGCTCTTACCTTCGAGGGTGAATTGTCGTAACGCCAGGTGTCATCTGCTTCTCGTGTATGAGCGCGTTTCCTAATGATGTGTGCATGTTGTGCGTGTCTGATGTCGCCCATCGTGCAATGTCACATGCCATGCACGCACATCTGCTAGTCTACGAGCATTACAATGTCACAGGGCAGCGCCATGTTACTACTAGCATGCCCTTGCACTTTTGTCCTAGGGCGCTACCCATTGTCACAATAAAAAACTTTCGAATACGAAACGGGTGATTGCGCAGCACTTACTCTAATTCAATGAGCAAGTCAGCCGTGTAAAAAAGTCGAAAGTCATGGACAACATCGTGTATGATGTAATCTCTACTCACGTTTCGAGAGAAAATGGTTTTATAACAATGTGAGAGAGAAAAAGCATTGCAAACATCATTAAAGAAATACTTGAAGACTAACAATTGCAAGAAAGTTTTGATTGCAAAGAGTACAACAATACTTAGTTGGAAGTTTGACTAGTGGGTTTCTTCTATAGTACATTCTAAGTAATTTCTATTATTACATGCTTGCATATTAAAAATGGCGAGCGCTCACTTTAAGGAAAACAACATAAAAAAAAAAAAAACTTGCTAAGCTAATTACAAGACATAAATATAAGGTAATTAAGGATGGTTTGGACATGCGGTCATGGACAAACATACCTTAAACAAGCATGCCCAAGACACCCAGTGCCGTAACGCCTAAGTTGCTTAGGGCATTTTGGTCTTTTTTCGCTCCTTGAAGTCTTAGTGCCCAGTATCACTCCTAATTTCTCCAAATTTACCCCAAACGACACGTAACACTCTAGAATGTATGAACTGTTTGAGATCCTACAAAGATAGATAATTAAACACATTAACCATAAAAGCTGAGCGAGATTAGGGCATAAAACTAGCTTCTTTCAAGTGTTTTTAAGATTACGCTAGGATGAACTTCTAACTGGCAATTCGTAACTAGAAATTCAATGTGATTTCCTCTAGGTTAATTAAACATTGCTCATTAGTGGTCAATTCACAATTTACAAGTTAATATAACCTTTTGCTACTTAGCGATTTAGTGACTTGACGAAGAATAAATCTATAGCGATTAATCATTCAATCTCGAAGAGTTTTTCAGACAATCCAAAAATAAAATTATCAATAATCAATTCAATTAAGAAGAAAATCCAAAGACAAGAGCATAAATTAGTTTTGATTAAGAACAAAAGTCTCACAAGCTCAACTAAAAAGAGAAAAACTCCTAAACCCAAGCTAGAACTTACATGTTTAGTTAACGATCATCTTCATAATCAATAAATAATGATCAAAGAACATAAGTACAATGCCAAATTGAGTAAAAACTGAGAGAGAATGAGAGAAACTGTTGTTGAATCATAGAAATCCAAACATCAATGACCCTAGTGGCTAAGGTTTCTATTTATAAAAATCGTCATACCGCTGCAGTGCTATAGCCCTCGAATCGTAGTGTTGCACATAGCGATGCAACACGATTAGGCATTCTCTTGCGATGGTGTTGTGATGCTACAGGACAACATCGTGGTGTTGTCTTTAATTTTTCACTTCTGTGGGCAGCGTTATGGCATTCTTGCCCTACCATCATTCTACCAATGGCGTTGCGACAAGCGCCTTGAAGCACCAACCTCTAGGGTTCCTTTGACTCCTCATGCCCCATTTGATGCTTTAAAGCTTCATATTGGTTCGTATTAACCCGATTTTTGCCCTAAGGGTCCATTCTACCTTCTTTGCGTTCAAAACCTATAAAATCACGAAATAAATATATAAAACCAAGGAACGATTTTGAATTAAGTTGAGCGAGATAACATAATTTAGGTGTTATCATTAATATTGTGCAAGATTTCATCGAGAAAGCTTAAAATAATCGATACGATGAAAAAGTAAATATTTTTAATCTAAATCTCGGTTGTCGGTCTCAATCGAGATGGGTCGAGAAAAAATAGCTTAACGAGTTTATAAAAATGTTGCTATTTCGAAAAGATAAAAACTTTAAGAGGCTAATTCTAACAATTTTCCATTTTCTACGTATAAGATCTTGATAACAAGCCTGAATTTCCATAAAAAAAAATGAACTTTCTATTATCTTAAAAAATGACCTAATTGACTTATCTTTTACACTAATACTATAGTTCATTTCTAACAAGCCTTCATGCACATTTTTAAGAAATAAAAGTGGTACTAAATATATTGAAATGTTATAGCAAAGATGAAAAAATTAATGGAAAAATTGGATGGTGACTTTGATTTGAGAGAGAAATCTAGGGGGCATAATTATTGTTATTAAAGAGAAAAGGGAAAGGTTTGAATGGGGATGGATTGGCCACTATTATTGAAACCCTTCATATTAATATTAATAATGACACTCACCTCTCTCCCTATCTCCACCATCAACTACCCATCTTTTTTCTTCTTTCGGACATCCTTGTTTTCTCTCGTCTCATACTTTCCAATTCTAAATTCATTCCCTCTCGTTTATCTCTAAACTTTCCCATATCTCTAAAAATTTCCCTCTCCCTCTCCATTACTTCTAATGGCGATGGGAATTGTGTTTAAAATGAAGTAGTGAGTTGGATAACAGTTATGCAATAGGAGAGTTGAGAAGAATTTTTACTAACATTTTCTAACGACTAGATGAAATATGTGATCAAGCTATACACTCAATATTATGGCCAACACTTCTCAGTGTTCTTCTGCCACATTGTCTTATCTCTAAGATGCATGCGATAGGTGTAATATGCAAAGAATGTAATTATTTATAAGGAACATTTTCTCTCATTTTATGAGGTCTTAATCTAAGTTTTTTCAAACTTATATTAGCTTTACTTAGAACAATTTCTCAATTGATTCAAGCAACAAATATAAGCATGCATAAAACAAGTTGATCGCATGATTCTTCCAGTTATTTAGTCATGTTAGCTACAATCTTCTCAATCCATGAAGCGATTTAGCTAAGCATGATATTGGTAAAAAAGATAGACAAGATGCATAATAAGCATGTATTCATACTGCAGTTCTAAATTTGTCAATACAAGAAATACAATACAAATACACAAACAAAGAGAAAGGGTCAGAGAGTCAAGTTGTGGTTCGGAATGTATTGCTCCCTCCGACTTGTTTTACAGCTGCTTCCTTAGATATTCGAACAGTATTATCTTCTTCTTTCCCTAGAATCCTAAGCTTTCACCAAGAAGTTTCTATGGAAGATTGACAGGAGTTTCAAGCAAAATCCCTTCTCAAGGTATTCTCCTCGTCTCCCACAATGTATCCTCTGATATAAGTCACGATGTCTATTGAAAAACTTAGAACTTTTGCATGGCATTTGCATGGGTATTTATAGGCATTCGCAAGCAATGCTTTTCTTAAGGTCATGATTGCGTTGATGGGGCGCATTAAATTATATATCCTGTCGTGTCGACTGCAACATGTCAGTGGTTCATTAACATAACTTTCTTGTCGGCCACCAACGCAACTTGTGATGTGACACCCACCGCCCATGTCATGTCATGCCTCATCGCTTGCAGCTTATACGATCGCCTTTTCTTTTCTTCTCAGGAAACTTTTTGCTTTGAATGCATTAATGGGCATGCAATCATCAGACTGTTGAAGGATATACTGCACATAAGTAGCGAAATTAGTCTGGAATTTAAATATGTTATGCGTTAGAAGTATGTGATCCCATGTTTTGCTTTTTGTATAGATTTATTGGTAAAAGTTATCTAAATTGCTTGTCTTTGCCTTATTATTTTAAATGAAAAAATATAATAACTTGTATTTTTACAAGTTATCACACCCCCAAATTTAAAATAATGCTTGTCCTCAAGCATATACTCAAGACTTCTCATGAATTCGATTGTCTTCAAGAATTTCCTAGACCTTTCAGAGTGCCTCACTCAGTTTGCTAGACAAGATTTTTTTTTTAGTTTTATTTCTTCTTCCTATAAATTTACTTTTAGCCTTGAGAAGTTGCAAGCTTATTCTAAGAAAAATCCTTTACTCATTTCTAAGACGATCTCATATTTCTGAAAATGAAGATTTGGAACGAGATAAAAAAAAAAAGATTTCTTCTTGCTACTTCTTATTGTGATTTTGCACTGATCCAAAAGTCTAACCTTCGTTTTGGCTTACCTCCACGGGTGTCATGTGGGCATCCAACTATAAGCTAATCACTTTTTTCAGACTAAACTCATGTCTTCTTTTTGAGGCAGTGGGATTGCGATCACTTATCCTTTTACGTTAATCACGATTCTTGCCTTCATTTTGGCTTGCTACCACAGGTATCATGCGAACATCCAACTACGAACAAGTTTCGATCTCAATGTCTCTCTTGTTTTTCTTTTTTATATTAATATAATAAAGTACTCAAGGAGATTAAACATTTTTTAGAAGCGTTCAAGTTTCGAACTGTTTCCAACCCCAAATTTAGAAGGTATTAAGATTCTTAGAAAGAAATAAGTGATAGTATTAGAAAGTTATTGCAAAAGACATTTGTTGAAAAGCTTGCATGCTTGCTGAATTTTAGACGTAACATTAAAGGAAAAGTAATCTTAAGACTTAATACTAATCTAGTCTAGGCATTAGTGTTAAGGCATAATTTCATCCTTGGGGTCATCAATGGCAAAACGACGCAACAGAAAAAAAGTAAGCGATCAAAAGTATGCACAAGATATAAACAGAAAGGAAAAGATAGACAAAATTTTCAATAAATTTATATATTGCAGCGAAGAGATATAAAAGAAAATAAAGAAACATCATCAAAATCAAGGAGAGAAGAGCACCGCCCTAAATTTATGTTTCGCCTGCATCACTATTGTGATCCCGCAGTGGTTCGGGAAAATGTAGTGGATCTTGAAGATGTAGAGGAATCAGTGGCACCACCACTAGGTGAGCAATGGAATTTTAAAATAAATCAACCATATAGTGGAATTGATCATACTGCCTTTGCATCATCCTCCTTATGAAGTCACACATTGTGTTCTACTAGGTCTAGACAAATTCTCTCAATTTACTTTGCTGACGCATCAACTCATTCATCTGTGTTTGGAGCGATTGTTGGCACCATGTTAATTCATTGAGACCTTTTAATATAGTCTCATGGAGGCTGTCATGGAGGAATTTGAACCATTCTGCCTTAGAGTAAATCCTTTCGGAGTCATTTGTTTGCTCTTATTGCACGTCTTCGTGTTGGCGTTCACTTTCCTCGCCAATGCCAGATCCAACGCTTGTTTCAATCCTAGGCACTAGAAGGCTTGGGTCATTAGAAGTGAAGCGTGGAGGGCTTTTGGTGGGCAATGGTGGGCTTGGTGGTCTAGATGCAAAAGGAAGGATAGGAAGTGGTTCATTTTCTGGAGCTGGTGGTGCTGGCTTTTCAAGCGTTGGTGGACAAAGGTTGAGGTCAACACTAACCTTGAAAGATTTAGGGTTTTGATGCGGTGGAGAATTTCTTAATTAGGGAGACGGGATTATTTGCTCTTCAATTTCTTGGGCGATAGACACTTTCTGCTTCTTGCGCTAGGATGCCTCTAGGGTAGACTGAGTTTAAGGCTGCCATTTTGCTTGTTGCTTAGGTTGAATTTCTTGTGCATGTAACCTCATTAGGCGGCGAAGAGAGTTGTTCATCAATATGCTTTTCACCGTCAAATCTTCTTCTTCTTCAAACCACCCCTGAGCCATGCATAGCTCAGTAATGAGTGAAGGGAAGAAGAGCTGCCCCCTTGGTCTAGAGAATGAGGCCCAAATTTGATCTGCAATCAGGCGACCAACGTTGATGGGGATTAGTCGCATGATGCAAAGAATGTCATGACCCACTCTCTGGAGACTGAGTGATCATGCGTTGTGGGGAGCAGCTTCCTCTTAATGAAGTACAACCACACATTAGTGGTGTTAACCTGTGTGGCGACAACATCTTTACCCCTTTTGAAGAGATGATCCACTTCGTCCCAGGTAGACCTACTACCCTCAGTGCTTCTTTATGCTCTTCGAATGTTAGGTTGTCAATTATTCTGTTTCCCTCCGCATTAGCAATGTCTTCCAAGTTGTACAGGTGATTAATTTTCCTGACGCAAAATCCAATTGTTTCTTCCCCGATGTTAGCTTTGTATCATTCAGAATACGGTCTCTCGTTGTAGAAAGCAGTCACTACCAATGGCTTAACCGTTTTGGCCCCAATGCAAAAATATTTCCACCCCAACACGTTAATTGTTTTCGTGATGAAGAATGGTAAAGGCGAACTTTCTAGAAAGAACCTCATCTTGATCAAAATCGATGGCCGCTTCTTTGGGGTTCTTTCCTCCCCTACCATGGGTGCTTTGCCCTTTTCCTCCCTTCTTGCCACCGCTTGCTTTTGTGCTTTTTCTTTACTTGGTGTCCCACCTACTGCCCTTTCTTATTTTCTTCCTTCTTTTGTTTTTTCGTATCCTTCTTTTCCACATCCAATTTCCCTCCATTCGCTTTATTTGACTTTGCGCTTAGCGCATTGAACTTTCTCTTTTATTCTTTGCTTTCTTCCCGAAGTTCCTTTTCAAATTCCATCGTAGCACGTTCTGCACTGTCCTTCAGACTGTGATGGAATGTTCATGCATTCAATTTCTTCATCGCGAATCTCGCGATGGAGTTCTGTCGCTGCGATGAGACCTTTAACTTCCTTCCTTATTTCCCTAAGGCCTTCCCTTACTTTTTTTACCTTTCTTTGGAATTCCTTCGCCAACACCTCTGCAATAGAAGCACCTACTCCATTGCTTATTCTCTTTTTTTCTTTTCCACTTCTCTCCAAGGGCTCTTCCCTTTCAATCACCTCGATGCCACTTTGTACCTTCTTAGACATCGTACTAATTGATTCGATTGGCGATAACTCGACCTCAACTTGTTGTCCCCTTGGTTGACTGACCACGCCTTAGTCCAAAGACTCGAAAGGGTTTAGGTTTTTTAGGATTTCTCCATAAACCTCCCGTTCATCCTTTTGCCTAGCCTCGCTTGAAATGGAGGCAGATGATTGACGATGATAATGAGGTGACGAGGACTAGGACACTGTCGTGGCAGATTGGATGAGTATGAGGTTGAATGGTGAAAGTGATGCCATTGTAGGTGGTGGCATGTAAGTCGGTGCGGTAGCGACCGAGAACGAGACTGGGTTGAAGGAAACTGATGGAGACACCATTTCATAGGAGACAGTGGGTATGGTTGAACGAGCTAAAGAATGAGTATTTTGGCCTGCCATTTAATCGATGAAGGGTAAGGAGAATGATTGGAGAGAGGGTCAAAGGGATTTTTGAGTTCATGAAGAAGCTTCAGAATATAGAGAGCTTAAGGTTTTGGGTTTTCTTGAAGAAAAAGTGTTCGAAGAGGGAGAATGGTTTAAATAGGCGAGGGGTGAAGAGGAGACGAGCGACTGCCTCATGATTCGGGGCAATGATAGCACCTGGACTGACAACATGTCTTTTCACCGCCTTATGGTGGGATGACGTATCGTTCCCTCTCCTAAGATGAGTTCTAGAGATGCTTTGAGACATAATTCTCCTACCTCTCCAAGATTCATCGCATCACTCGTCACATTAAGAAACCCTAATTCCCTCATTTTTCTAAGGAAGCATTTTTTTTATAAGCCAAAAATAACCAAAATCAGATAAAAACATCAATAATAAAGGATAACAATAAATGAAAGTAAATAAAAGTAAAGGATGCCAAAAAGGATACGATGTGTCCCTTGAAGGATATTTCTTTATTGCGTAGGGACTTCCTTCCATCACATCATTCGGGCGTTCCAAGATCTATGGAGGTCTTCTCACGATCGAGATCCCCTCCATAGTACAGTTTGATGCGTTGCCCATTGACTTTGAAAGCGTTGGCCTCATCTTCACTGACCAGTTCCACCGCTCCATACGGATAGACTTCTTTGATAATGAACGGTATGACCAACGGGATTTTAGCTTTCTTGGAAAAAGACGTAGTCTAGAATTAAATATAAGAACTTTATGGCCAATTTCAAAATTTTTCTTACGAATGCGTTGATCATGCCAATGTTTCATCTGTTCTTTCTATATTTTGGCGTTCTCATAAGCTTGAAGTCTTTATTCATCTAATTCCAGTAATTGCAGCTTCTTTACTTCTTTTGCAGCTTTCAAGTCAAAATTGAGTTTTTTTGTAGCCCAAAATTCCCTGTGTTCAAGCTTCAATGGTAAGTGACATGCCTTGCCAAAAACGAGTATGTATGGGGACATCCCTATGGGAGTTTTATATGTGGTGCGATATGCCCATAACGCATCATCAAGTCGTTGAGCCCAATATTTTCTTGTCAGATTAACCACTTTCTCCAATACATTCTTGATTTCCCTATTTGATACCTCTGCCTGACCATTAGTCTGGGGGTGGTATGTGGTTGCTATTTTATGGTGCACATTATATTTGACCAGAATCTTGCTAATGATGTGATTAACAAAATGTGTACCTTCATCACTTATAATAGCACGTGGGGTGCCAAAGCGAGTGAAGATATTTTTCTACAAGAATTTGGATATTGTGATCGCATCGTTCAAGGCACAGGAAATCGCCTCCACCCATTTTGATACGTAGTCAATAGCTAGTAGGGTATAGTTGTGGCCATTAGAAGGTGGAAATGGCCCCATGAAATCGATTCCTCATATGTCAAATAATTCCACTTTTAAGATGACATTTATTGACATTTCGTTTCTTTCAGAAATGTTTCCAATACGTTGGCACCTGTCGCACTTCATGACATAGTCGCGCACATCCTTGAATAAGGTAGGCCAATAGTATCCACTTTGTAAGACCTCCACAACAGTACACTGACTTCCAAAGTGTCCACCGTAAGGCAATTCATGGCATTGATATAGGATGCGATGAAATGCCATCTCAGGAACACATTGTCTTAGAATATGGTCAGATCCCCTTTTATACAGGTTGAGCTCGTCCCAATAATAGAATTTACAATCATGCATGAGTCTTTTATTTTGTTGAAAGGTATAATCGTCTGGGATTGTCTTACAAACAAGAAAGTTGACAATGTCTGCATACCAAGGCAATTATTCATCAATTTTCAACAACAGTTTGTCAGGAAAAGAAGCGTTCACAAAAGGTTGTACACGATCATTTTCATGATGTTCAAGCCTTGATAAATGATCAGTGACCTTTTTCTCTGTCCCTTTTCTATCCACAATCTCTGTGTCAAACTCCTGTAGTAATAGAACCCACCTAATCAACCTTGGTTTTGCATCCTTCTTGGTCATCAAATATTTTATAGCAGAGTGATCAGTGTGAATGATGACCTTTGATCCTAACAAATATGGTCGAAATTTCTCCACGGCAAAAACCACCGCCAGCAACTCCTTCTCAGTGGTCGTATAGTTTTCTTGGGCGCTGTTAAGGGTTTTACTTGCATATGCGATAGGATAAAGAATCTTTTCTACTTGTTGAGCTAACACTGCTCCCATCGCATATCTGCTCCCGTCACACATAAGTTCAAATGATTTTGCCCAATCTTGAGAAATTGGTATAGAAGATGAGATTAATGCTTTATTCAAATTTTCAAATGCATTCAAACAATCGTTGTCAAAATCAAAAGGTTGATCCACTTCTAATAGCATATTTAGTGGCTTGGCAATTTTTGAGAAATCTTTGACAAATCTGCAATAAAAACCGGCATGTCCCAAAAATATTCTCAAAGTCTTCACATTCGTTGGAGGCGGCAGCTTCTCCATGGCCTCAATCTTAGCTCGATCAACTTCTAGGTCAGTCTTAGAAACCTTATGGCAAAGAATAATTCCTTCGGTTACCATGAAATGACATTTTCTCCAATTCAAAACCAAATTTGTGTCTTCACACCTTTTCAAGATTTTCTTTAAATTTTCCAAGCATACTTCATACGTCTTCCCGTAGACTGAAAAATCGTCCATAAATATCTCAATAGAATCTTCGAGATAATCTGAGAAGATGGCCATCATGTACCTTTGAAATGTGCAAGGTGCATTGCATAATCCAAATGGCATGCGACGAAAAGAGAACGTCCCATATGGGCATGTAAACGTTGTATTTTCCTGATCTTCTGGTGCGATCATAATTTGGTTGTACCCCGCATAGCCGTCCAGAAAGCAAAAATAGTCATTCCGCCAGTCTATCCAACATTTGATCAATGAAAGGTAAGGGGAAGTGATTTTTTTTTTGTCGCGACGTTGAGTTTCCGGTAATCCATATAGATTCTCCAACCAGTAACTGTACGCGTTGGTTATAGTTCATTGTTTTCATTGGGAACGATTGTCATTCCCCCTTTCTTTGGCACATACTGCATTGGGCTAACCCATGTGCTATCTGAGATGAGGAAGACAATTTCAGTATCCAACCTGCGTTGAGCTTCAACAGAGCCCTTTTGTCCCTCTTCTAATCTAATTTTGTGCATACAATAGGATGAACTTATTCCCTTAATATCAGCGAGGGTCCACCCTATTGCTTTTCTGTACTTTTTCAACACCTCAAGAAGGGCTGTTTCTCTTTCTTTGGTAAGCGTGGATGATATGATGACTGCCAAAGTTTCATTTTGTCCCAAAAAGGCATACTTCAGATGAGCTGGTAACACCTTCAGTTTTAGGGCTAGAGGTTGTTCTCGAGAAGTTTTATCCAATCCCTTTTCTTCCTCTATATTTAGCGGTTCACAATTTTTCTGTATCACGATCATCGCATTGCATGATTCGACTGTGATGTGGGCCTCCTCCTCTGGTTCTTCATTTGTTTCCCAATCCCAGCTGCAAGGTCACTCTTCATCCTCATCGCTTGAGCGTGCTTCATCTGGGTAGTTCATTGCCTTAATGATGTCGAACTTCAGGTTTTGATCGTTGACATTCATTGCAATCTATCCCTTGTGCACATCGATCTGAGCTTTCCCAGTGGAGAGGAATGGTCATCCCAAGATAATAAGGACATCTTTATCAGCTTCATAATCGAGTATGATGAAGTCTACAGGAAGAATAAATTTATCAACCTTGACCAACACATCTTCCAACTTTCCTTCTGGATGAACAAGCGATCGGTCTGCTAATTGGAGGGTCAGTAATGTGGGCATAGGTTCTCCGATTTCCAATTGTTTAAAAATTGACAGAGGCATTAGGTTTATGCTTGCCCCTAGATCGCATTAGAGATGTCCACGGGGCGGGGGAGGCAGGGCCGGGGATGCCATTCCCCATCCCCATCCCTGTTCCCCATTCATTCCCTATCCCCGTGAAATTCCCCACGGGGATCGAGGCGGAGATTCCCAACGGGAAATTTTTTCCCATTACCTTTTTTTTTTTTTTTTGTAAAAAACCAATTAATTTAAATCACTAATGTGAGCAAATTTTAATTAAATAATTAACTTTATCACTAAATTGTTTATTATGATTAGTTTTATATGAAAATTTGAATTTAAAGATAAATTACTCTAATTTTGGCCTAAAAAAACTAATTAATTTTTTTTTGTAGAAAGAAATAAATATAAATCAAATTATTCACATATATAATCCAAATTTAAATATTCAAGTTAAACATATTCATTATCTTTCCCAATAAATAATCAAATTTGAAATTTAAATGTAATATTTATATAATAATAATAATAACATAACATTAGATAACTATACTAAATAAACATGTAAAATCTAATCGGGGCGGGGCCGAGGCCGGGGGAGGGAACGGGATTCCTCGTCCCCGTTTAGCTCACGGGGATTTTTCCCCCATTCACTGCTTAATCGGGGAATTCCTACTCGGTTCGGGGCGGGGCCCCACGAGATCTCGTCCCCGTGGGGAAATTGGACATATCTAGATCGCATAATGCATGCCCAATATAAATTCCTCCGATTGAACAAGGTATTGTAAAACGTCCAGGATCTCTTATTTTGGAGGAATGATCGCATTGCTGACCTGCGTTAAAGCCACCATCTCGTACTTCCTTATGCTTCTTTTCTTGGTTACAATATTTTTCAAGAACTTAGCATATGTGGGCATTTGCTCTATCGCTTCAACGAAAGGGATGTTGATATGCAATTGTTTCAATATTTTCAAGAAGCGTTGGTATTGATTTTCATCGTTTTTCCTCTTTTTTAGCCTTTGTGGAAATGGAGGTTGTTGCACTTCTTGTGTTGTTGATGGAGTTGTTATGGTCATTTCTTCTAGTTCTTGTTCTTCTTTTTGAACACTTTCCTCAGATGCATGATCTTCGCCTTGTTGGATTTTAGATTCTTCATGCGATTTTCCTTTTACAACCTCTGCTATCAAGTGTCCACTTTTTAGTGTCACCACCTGAAATTATTCCTTGCCTTTATCTCTCATATGGTGAGGAATTTTAGTGGTGTTGGGAAGTACTCCTTGTTGTCTGTTCTTCAACTTGCCTACAATCTGGCCTATTCATACTTCAAGATTATGAATGGATGTTGCTTGATTTTGAAGAACTGATTCATTCTTTTGAATGTATTCCTTCAATAAATTTTCCATGGAAGAGGATTAGGATGAATGAAATGTATTGGTTGTCTGCTGAAATCCGTTTGGTCTTTGTTGAAATCCTGATGGTCCATCTCTATGGGTGTTGTAAGTATTGACTTGTGCTTGTTGTTGATTACCACCCCAAGAGAAATTCGGATGGTTTCTCCAGCCAGGATTGTATGTGTTAGAGAAATGATTGTTTTTAATGTAGATAGATTGAGGATTGCGTAGGCATTCCTCAGAGGACACAATTTTCATTGTTCATTTGGGCAATCGCATTCACTTGCCCGTCTTTTGCACCCGTCTTTGTCATGCTCATCGCCTGCAAAAAATTTGTCATCGTATTAACTTATGTTTGCAGAGATGCGATAGAATCGTTGTTCTGGGTACTGTTAGTTCTGGACCCATATTCATTTTCCTGCCAGTCTTTGTGATTCTTTGAGTTCCAGTCTAATATATTCTTGGCCTCAATGTAAGTTTTGTCTAGAAGTCCACCTACCACTGCAGCATTCACAACAATCTACGATCTTGAGTTCAAGCCATAGTAAAAGATTTCCATTTGGAGACAATCAGGAAGTCCATTATGCGGACAGTCCCTAACTAGCTTTTTGAATCTTGTCCACGCATCACTGAGCATTTTTGATTCTCTCTACTGGAAGTTCGTGATTAACCTTCTCCTCCTTGCATTTTTCATTGGTGGGAAATACTTTTTCATAAACTTTTCTACCACTTGTTCCCATGAAGTTATCTCCCCTAGTTCAAGTGAGTACGCCCATTTTCTAGCTTCGTCGCATAGTGAAAATGGAAATAGTGTAAGTTGTACTTCCTTTGGTGTGATGTTTGGGAATACAAAGGTGTTGCATATTTCGACAAAAACTCCTCAGGTGAGCGTGGGGATCTTCACCGCATCTTACCCCAAATTGCTCGGCCATTTGAATCATTTGAAGCATTACAGGTTTCATTTCAAATTGTTCCATCCAAGGCTGGTCGCATGATTCCTGCAGAGAAATCATACAAGTGTAGGATCTCATATCGAGAGTTCCATGAGCAGGTTCAGATCGTTTTGATTTCACAGTGACCGAAACACAAAAGATATACATTCAACACTAACAGTTATGCATATAAACCTAATTATCAGCATGCTCAGAACACAATAAATAATAAGGAAAGGGTTCATACCAGTTGAAGACTCTCTTCGCATGTCTGAACCCTAAGCAGTGGAAACCCTCCAACGGATCTACCAACACCCGGCTAGTATGTCGACTGCAACAGCACGATCAGTACGAACACGAACACTGCAACGGGGACGACACCACCATAAGTGAAACCTGGGTATCCTCAGCGTGAAAACCCAAAGAGTGGGCTTTGGTAAGTTTGGTAGAGGATGGAGGAAAACGCGTCGTGTAGATAATAACCAAGTGGAAGATGAAACTGTGCTATTGTATAGTAGAAATGTTTATCGTATAGAAGAGCTACATGATCGTGTATAAAAGGTTGAACGATCATTAAGGAAAAACGTATACGATCGTTTAGACGGACGAGCTTCTATCGTATAGGCTATCGTGATTGCTTTCACGAATTCTTTGGGGCGCGGACACAAAAATGAATGCACGATTTTGAAAATTGAAAATGATTTTCATTTTTAACCTGTTGGTTACCATAACCAACGCAGCCCACTTCCCATGTTCGAACGTGGACAAATTAGTTAATTATCAAATAATTAATCAATAATTTTAATCATATTATATTTATATCCTATAGTTTGATATCACATATCTACTATAGTATTTTCTCCTCTACTTGATATAAATCATATTTATATCTAATTTCCTCCAAAATAATGTATCTCATACATTTAGCCAATTATATCATATATAATTAACTAGTCCAATTATATCATATATAATTGAACTTCCTTTTATCAATTTGAACATTTCAAATTAACCCAAACACTGGTTCTCGACTTCATCCAAGCTACCCAGGTGACCTAATGGACCTGTGGCTCGAAGCTCCAACAGTACGTGAATAGCTGACTAAACTCTTTAGCCACGAGATCCACCATCCGTTAACTGTCAGTGATTCCACTAAAGACCAACAGCTGAACTCTTTTTATCACAGATATATTTCGGTGTCCATCGGATATAACCAATCATGAGTACGATGATCCTTCACAGATGCTCGTAAGTACAGCTAGGCCACTTTACCGTTTTGCCCTTATAGTTACATCCCACTCCTTAAGTAACACTGATTCCTCTAATGAACAATACAATATAGTCCAACTATGTTTGAACACCTCTCGGGCCAAGAAAAGGTGTGTGGCACCACATCATTCAAGCCCTGGAATCAGCCCTTAAGGGAGCCATCTATCTACTTACCCCTGCCTCGGGGAAAAAGTGAATTCCATCTTGTGTAGCTGAGTTCCCAGCTCCCAAATCAGACGAATCCCCAAAATGGTAGGTTTGAATTGGCGACCTGGCCACTCGTACCCATACAAATCAAAGAACCGCCCTCAATGACAGGAGTTCCCAACTCACTCACGATTGAGGTCATGTTACCTATGGTCATCCTAGTGAAGTGAAGTCTCTATCATGAACGGTGTTATATAATGAAACATTAACACTTCATGGTCAGGTCTTATACAAACTCTTTGTATAGGACGCCCCCGCTCGCATGTCTTCAATACGAATGATCAGGATCAGACCATTTGTGACAAGTCACAAGACTTGTGACCATTCCACAAAGCGGGTCGCGTCCGTAGCATTACCAGGATAAGGTTTCCCTCCTTTATCAAATTACTACAGACCATTTTGTTTATCACTCAAGACTTGATCTACTTGTATGTCACCACATACATGCTTGAGTCACATACAGATAACCAGGGATTTTATGAGCAAAAAACAAGATGTGAAGTAAATATCATATATTAACAACACAAGTGTTCGTATATACTGTTTACAAATTAAAGGACACGAGACTTTAAGGCATCAACCCCAACAATCTCCCACTTGTCCTAAAGCGAAGTGGAGTGTACAAAAACTTAGTACAAATCAATAAATTAGGGCATAAAAGCCCAATACAATAAAATCTCCTACTTGCCCTAGTCCAGTAGCGGGTGATCCTGTAGACCCATGCTCTGTAGGTGACCTTCAAACACTATAGCCATGAGAGTCTTCGTAAACGGGTCAGCAACATTGTGCTTCGAAGCAATCTGCGTGACGATCACATCCCCTCGATGCACTATATCGCGGATTAGATGATACTTCCGCTCTATGGGTTTACCGCGTCGGTGAATCATTGGTTCCTTGGAGTTCGCCACTGCCCTACTATTATCACAATAGAGGGTAATGGGCCTCGACATATCTGGAACAACTTCCAGGTCTGTCAATAAATTCCTGAGCCAGACGGCCTTCTTAGCAGCTTCGTAAGCCGCTACGTAATCCGCCTCCATAGTAAAGTCGGCGATGCACTCCTGCTTAGTGTTGGCGCCACACTACAGCACCTCCGGTAAGAGTAAATACTGACCCTGATGTGGACTTGCGAGAGTTCTTATCATTCTGAAAGTCAGAATCTGTGTATCCTGTAAGGATTAAATCCCTCGAACCATACACGAACATGTAGTCCCTCGTTCTCCGAAGATACTTGAGGATGTTCTTCACTGCGGTCCAGTGACCCTGGCCTGGGTTAAACTGATACCTACTGACTATGCCCACAGCGTAGCAGATGTTTGGAAGAGTACAGAGCATCACATACATCAAACTGCCAACGGTAGACGCATATGGGACCTGTCTCATCTCCTCAACTTCTTGAGGCGTCTTATGACACATTTCCTTAGACAAAGTGACTCCATGCCCGAATGGCAGTAGGCCCATCTTAGACTCTTGCATCGAGTACTTGATCAACATCTTGTCAATGTACGATGCCTGAGACAGTGCTAGCACTTTGTTCTTTCGATCTCAAAAGATCTAGATACCTAGAACAAATTGAGCCTCTCCCAAATCTTTCATTTGGAATTAGGTCGATAGCCAGTTCTTAACTACGGACAGTAGACCTACATCATTCCCAATGATTAGGATATCATCTATATATAACACTAAGAAGACTACTGAAGTGTTGATGATCTTCTTGTAGACACAAGGTTCATCAACATTTTGGTCAAAGCCATACGACTTGATCGCAGTATCAAACCATATGTTCCAAGATCGAGATGCCTGTTTTTGTCCATAAATGGACTGATTCAGTTTGCAAACCTTTTGCTCTTGACCTTGGGCTATGGATCCCTCGGGTTGTACCATATAAATGGTCTCCTCAAGATTACCATTCAGAAAGGCCGTCTTGATGTCCATTTGTCAGATCTCATAATTATAATAAGCTGTAATGGACAGGAGGATGCAGATCGACTTTAACATGGCAACAGATGAGAAAGTCTCCTCATAGTCGACTCCCTCTACTTGAGTATAACCCTTTGCCACAAGTCGAGCCTTTAAGGTTTGTACCTTCCTATCAGCACCCCGTTTGTGCTTGTAGATCCATTTACAACATATAGGGCGAACCTCATCAGGCTGATCTACAAAATCCCATACTGAGTTGAAGTACATCGACTCCATCTCGAGATCAATGACCTTGACCCATTCATCCCGGTCAACATCCTCCATTACCTTCTTATAAGACAATGGATCCTCAACGTCGCCATCTGCTACCATAGCAAGAATTTTCGTGAAACCCAGATAGCGAATGGATGGGTTTGCAACCCTCCCACTACGTCAAGGTCCCCTCAACTCTTGAGGTGGAACCGACCTACTAGATGAACTCCCATCAACAACTCTTGTTGATGTAGCAGGCTCTTCAACAACTCTTGTTGAAGTTTCAGTAGTTTCATTGGAAATCTCACGCAACACGACTTTGTTTCATGGACTGTGCTCCCTTATATGATCCTCCTCTTGAAAAGTAGCGTTTGTTGAAACAAACACTCTATTTTCTGTTGGATCATAAAAATAACCCCCTCGTGTACCTTTGGGGTAGCCTACAAAGAGGCACAACCTCGACCGTGGTTCCAACTTCTTGGGGTTAGCCTCAAACATATGTGCAGGGCAACCCCAAATGCGAAAATGGCGTAAACTAGCTTTACGCCCATTCCATAACTTCAGAGGTGTTCTTGCAACACTCTTGGAGGGAACACAGTTGAGTATGTACATCGTAGTTTCCACTGTGAAACCCCAAAACGAGTCTGGTAAGGAAGCGTAACTTATCATCGAGCAACAATGTCTAACAATGTCCTATTTCTCCTCTACGCTACACCATTCTGCTGAGGTGTACCCGACGCTGAGAGTTGGGAAACGATTTTATGTTTAATCAAATAGTCCTGGAATGCGGAGTCCAAAAACTCTCCACCTTGAGCTGATCGAAGTGTTTTAATCCGTCTATCCAATGTGTTTTCAACTTTAGCCTTGAACTCTTTGAACTTTTCAAAGGATTCAGATTCTGTTGCATAAGATAAATATACCCGTACTTGGAGTAATCATCAGTAAAACTGATAAAATACTCATAGCCACCTTGGGTTCGCACATTCATAGGACCACAAAGGTCAGAATGTACTAGCTCAAGAGGTTCATTGGCTCTAGAACCTTTTCCAGTAAAAGATCATTTAGTCATCTTACCCTCAAGGCAAGATTCACACATTGGCAAAGAATTTTCTTCTAACTCACTTAGAAGTCCATTTTTCACCAATCTCTCAATTCTATTGAGATTAATGTGCCCTAAACAGATATGCCAAAGTTGGGCATTTTCTTTTAGAGAAATTCGTTGAAATTTTGATTGAGTTACAACAATTCTGAACATTTCAGTATTATGGAGGGAATTAATAGCTAACGACCTTAGCACATATAAAATCGATTCCAGATTTGCTGTGCAAATAAAAACACCATCTTTATGAATAAATGCTTTATTCAAATTAAAAGAAACAGTGTATTTACATTGCAATAAACACTTTACAGAAATGAGGTTCCTTTTTAGTTCAGGAACAATATATACATCATTTAAAATAAGAAACCTATTCTGTAAAGCTAACTGGAGTCCTCCCACTGCCACAGCTGAGACGATGTGCCCGGTGCCTACTCGCATCGTCATCTCACTAACCTCCAGCTGTTGCCAAGATCTAATCCCCTAAAAAGATGAACAAACATGGTTAGTGGCACCTGAATCAATTATCCAGGCAGAATCATCATTCTCCACTAAACAAGTTTCAAGCACAAGTAAATCATATTTACCTTTATCCACCTTAGCCTTAGCTTGGCTGTTTTCTTCTCCATCGGATACTGATGACAGTTCCTCTTCCAATGTCCATCTTGATTGCAATGGAAACATTTTCCCTTAGCAACTGGTGAACGCCTCCTCGGGGTGACAGACGATGGGTTAGTAGGTGCCTTCTCTTTTCCCTTACCACCCTTCTTCTTCTTCCCCTTTCCAGAGTTAAAAGAGGAAGGCGCAGACTTCGTTCCTGAGGTCGAACCTCTATGGAACGTCCTGGAGGATGAAGCAATATTTGCCTCACCCTTCTGCCTCTCTTTACTTTTCAGTAAAGATTGATATGTCTGCAACTCGTTGAGAAGAGTTGTAAGGTTATACTTCACTTTGTTAAGAATCACATTGTTAACAGAGTGCAGGAAGCTCTCCGACAAAGAATGCAGGATTATGCTAACCTAGCTGCCCTCATCGATGGTAGACCCATTCAATTCTGCTACATTAAAGTGGACCATCATATTTAGCACATGTTCACGAACAGAGGTGCCTTCTTGCATTTTGGAGTTGAATATGTATTTAAGAGTCTCGTGCATAAGCTATTTAGACGGTTGTCCAAACATCCCCCGCAGGGACTCCATGTTCTCACGGGTTGAGACCATAGGCTCATGCTTCTTGGCCAAGACGTCAGAAAGACTTCCCAAGATATAGGCTCGGGCCTTCTCATTTGCCCTTGTCCATCACTCGTATGCCTCCCGAACATTTCGAGCGACAGTTGTAGCTGGAATAGGAGAACAAGCTTCCGTGAGAGCAAACATGAGATCCTCGATGATTAGGATCGTCGTGATCATGTGTTTCCATGTTGAAAAATTATCGCCAGTTAGTTTTTCGACGCTTAACAACAATAAGGTGGCTATAGCCATTTGAAAAAGTTGTTGAAAATACGAACAAAATTTTATTAGATTTTGCTAAACTACTGTTAAACCAATTAGTTTTGCAAAACAGTTTCAAGTACCCTAAGTTATAGACTTCTATTTTGCAATGATGCCCAGTGAGTCAGGACAAATGCCATCGGTGGGGTGATCAGTTTCCCCTTCACTGGGATGAGACATTCTCAACCATTAGGCAGAACCAACTCTTGGAACTGAACCTAACAACCACCATTTTTCGGTCCAGAATCGTTAACCTTTAACTATTCTGTGTAAGTGTAACCCCTCGTTTTCGGTGCCAGAGTCTCGCCCTAATGTGCTTACCGTAGGGAAAAGACAGATTAGGATAAGAGACTAAGTTACCTTATCCTCTTACAGGAGATCAAATAAAGAAATGCGCAAAACTGCCATCCTTTAGGGGGACACTCCCACGGTGCCTCGAGGCGATGCGCAGTAACTTTAGTCAACCTAACGAGGGAGACCGAGGGATATGCTGTCGCACTTCTCGCTCCCACTTACTATGGACATTCTCTCCATACGCCTTGATATTGACCTATCCAAACACCATCCGTTAGGGGGGACACGCCAAAGGTGCTGCGAGGCTAGGGATAGATCTCACGATATGAACTTTAGGAGAAAAGTGAAAGGTTTAAGTGAAGCATCTTATGCCCCAAGTACCTCCCACTGAATGTTCTACCTAGAAATTCATTAACCTAGATAATCTGGCTACTGATTTTAGTCTAAGCCATCTTTTTAAACTTTACTCATAAACAACGTTTGTCTATGAAATATAAACAAGTTCAAGTAGTCACATTTAAACACGTTAATGGACTGTCCTTAACTTGCATGCATGCATCAAATCTATCTAATTCACCTTTCCAGGTAAGTTTCCAGGTAGGGGTGTTACGTTTCTGTCAACTTAAATACCCCAGCCTAGACAGAACCCTCCTTAGACAAAAGGTCCCTTATAGATAGATTTGCAACACTTTAACCTTTTATTAGCCAATTTAATCCTATTAAACTGATTAAAAGATTAAAGCCTTAGGGTTGCTAATCATATTAGAGTCGTGATCTTAGGTCTATGTGATACAAGTTTTAAACATTTTAAAACCATGAATTAAACCTAAGTAAGCATGCATGTCTTTCTTATTTCTTTTTAACTTTTAAAAAGAAACAACTAAAAAACATTGTGCATAACGATGCATTTATAACATTTATAAAGTAACCTATGTGTCATGCTTCATGTAATGTCCGATCATTACTATATAAATTTTATATTATGCGTAATAACCAATCAAACATGCTATCATTCACCCTTATACTATAACAATTATAATATAAAGATGATGCATGTCAATGTTTTTTATGCATGCATAAATATAACTCTTATATTATATGATGCATGAACATGCTCTTACATAATTAAATCATGCTTCTCTAAATTATAATAAATACAATAAAGAGATGATGCATGATCATTGCATAACCTAAGGTGGGATTTACTATATGTGTATACCATATGACATATAAAACATACATCGCATGTAATAAACAAAGGATTAATGGACCAGGATGAGCCTTTTAACCAAAAAACCAAAATGAAAAATCCTATCTATTACATTTTTCATCGAGCAAACCGGTTCATAGGCGAACCGAGTCTTGAACCGCCAGGAGGTCTTCATCGTGTAGCAAACTCCAGCAAGTAGACGATCGGTCAGCACACACTAGACGATAGAAGCATTAGCAAACGATCGAGTAGACGATGAGGAGGCTGTGAAGCCTGATCGTCCATTCGATCGTGTAGCGTGATGACAAGCAAATGATTTACCTTGAGTTACTAAGCGATCGTTTAGTCAGTTACTAAGCGATTCTTTAGTCAGTTATTAAGCGATGAAGCTTGCTGAACTAAACGATTGTCTAGCGCGCTTTAAACGATACACGAGCGTCTCATTGTCTAACCGATGCATGCAACTTAGTAAACGATTTCTAAGTGATCGTTTAGTCAGTTACTAAGCGATGAAGCTTGCTGACCTAAACGATTGTCTAGCGCGCGTGCATTAAACGAAACTCAGTGATCGCGTGCCCGATCATCAACCTGATACGACCAACTCTTGATCACATACCCCGTCGTTTAACCGATGCGTTCAACCGCGATCGCATACTCCTTCATCTTTAGGATGCGATGGACAACGATCGCGTAAAACTTCTTCTGCACGATACGATCAACCTTAGATTGCTTCCTTCCTCGAAGAGCTGCAACCTTTGCCCAGAACTTCAATGAACGACTCAAGACTTCAAAAACTATGAATACAGACTTGATTACAATTATTTATGCCCAAAAACATTGGGGCCTTTACAAACAACCACAAATGTAAAAGGAATTAAACAAACCAAGGTAAATTATCCTGAAAAACATCCATTAATCCAGCACATCCACAGCAGATTTAACATTTAAAACAGCGTAGAAATGCACCCACCATGAATGTATATGTTATTTTGTTGCAATAGATGAAATCGGAGTGTCAGAAACCTGGCTCTGATACCAATTAAAGAAACTCAAACCGAGAGTTCCATGAGCGGGTTCAGATCGCTCTGATTTCACAGTGACCGAAACACATAAGATATACATTTAACACTAACAGTTATGCATATAAACCTAATTATCGGCATGCTTAGAACACAATAAATAACAGGAAAAGGGTTCATACCATTTGAAGACTCTCTTCGCATGTCTGAACCCTAAGCAGCGGAAACCCTCCAACGGATCTACAACACTCTGTTAGTATGTCGACTGCAACAGCACGATTAGTACGAACACGAACACTACAGCGGGGATGACACCACCACAAGCGAAACATGAGTATCCTCGGCGTGAAAACTCAAAGAGTGGGCTTTGGTAAGTTCGGTAGAGGACGGAGACAACGCATCATGTAGACAATAAGCAAGTTGGAGATGAAACTGTGCTATCGTATAGTGGAAATGTTTATCGTATAGAAGAGCTACACGATCGTGTATAAAATGCTGAACGATCGTTTAGGAAAAACGTATACGATCGTTTTGAGAAAAACATGAGGGAGACGATCATTTAGACGGACGAGCTTCGATCGTATAGGCTCTCGCGATCGCTTTCACGAATTCTTTTGGGCGCGGACGAAAAAATGAATGCACGATTTTGAAAAATGAAAACGATTTTCATTTTTAACCCGCCGGTTATTGATAACTTGTAGAAATACAAGTTATTGTGGCTCATAAGTTGGAACAATTAGGGTCTTTAATGATAAAATCTCATCATTTTTAGAAGAAACGCATGGGATTACTCGAACATTATCCAACTCATGCAAAAGAATGTTTATTTCTAAAGTACTACGACACTAACGCATGATATTGCAGGATCTGAACAAGAGGCTAACGCATGATTAAGAAAAGTGTCGCAGGCAAAGTCTAACGCATGGGGTATGCGTCGGAGGGATTCAATGCAAGGAAGATTCATTGATTCAGGCTGTTTGTATCAAATCACCACTTGCAAGCATGGACACCTGCAGCGGGTGGCGTCTGAAAAGCATCTGAGTGTCAGGCGACTGACCAAGGTATGGAATTTAATGCTGCCCATCATCAAGTTGGAGAAGACCGACGCCTATAAATAGAAGAAATCCCACCGAGTTAGAAGTTCCAAGTTCTCAACTCTCAGTTTTTAGTCTCAGTTTTAGCTTAGTCTTAGTTTTAGATCTTTAGAGCTATGTTATGGTGTCGAGAAGAACAAGAGGGAAGAGAACCACCATCATTGCTGATCAAAAAGCGGAGGAAGCCGAGCTCGAGAGAGACACTTCTTCCAATTCTTCCATAAGTGGTTGTACACAATTAGAATTGAGCCAAAGAGGACAAGAGATTGTACTTTGCGGCTTGACTCATTTCATTTCATCTTACTTATCGCTTTCATCTTTTCATCTGATTAAGTATTGGTTTTGTAAAGACAATCAGTTTCTTTATAAATTCACATATTTGATTTATCATACTTTTCCATTGTTTTTTTCTTGTTTATGTTGGATGCATCTATACTTCATGCAAAATTTCATTTTGAATGCTTAAGCCAACTAAATCAATTGGTAAAAGCATCTTTAGCTTAAACTATTCGAGAGAATAAGTAAGCCAACATCAAGTTAGAATGCCTAGTACATCTAGAGATGGACACATTGGTGTTTTATTGCATCCTGTGTTTGACGCATACATCCTAGAGATAGGTATTGTATGATATTTGCATTGAAAAGTGTCGAATAGAGTCTAACGCATAAATAGAGATAAACAAGTCATTTCATTCGCATCATATTCTTGTTCGTGTACATCCAACTTAGATCGACGCATATCACTTGCATCAAACTCCATTTTCACACGACACATCATTCTCTACTCTACCCTTTTGTATCTTCTTGCACACACACAAATACCTTAGTGTAAATAACTCATTTCTCCATACACTTAGGATATCCCTACAATAATTACAATGCAAGGTCTGCGTTAGCTTTAATCTGAATCCCCAAGTTCGACCCTGGACTTACCAGGAAACTAAGTTGGATTTATACTTGGATCTGGTTTAGGAAAACTTAAACGTCAATAGAGGAGTGTCATGAGTCCTGTTGCACATCACTAACGCATCAACGAATTATCAACGCATCAACGCATCAACGCATCATTCATATTTATACATATTTTTCAAATTATTTTATACAATACACTCCTAAGCTCAAATCACGAAATCAACAAACAGTCACCATAACCAACACAGCCCACTTCCCACATCCAAACGTGGACAAATTAGTTAATTATCAAATAATTAATCAATTAATTTAATCAATAAATATAATCATATTATATTTATATCCTATAGTTTGATATCACATATCTACTATAGTATTTTCTTCTATACTTGATATAAATCATATTTATTTCTAATTTCCTCCAAAATAAAGTATCTCATACATTTAACCAATCATATCATATATAATTAACCAGTCCAATTATATCATATATAATTGAACTTCCTCTTATCAATTTGAACATTTCAAATTAACCCAAACACTGGTTCTCGACCTCATCCATGCTACCCAGGTGACCTAATAGACCTGTGGCTCGAAGCTCCAACGGTGCATGAATAGCTGACTAAACTCTTTAGCCACGAGATCTACCATTCGTTAACTGTCAGTGATTCCACTAAAGACCAACAACTGAACTCTTCTTATCACAGATACATTTCTGTGTCCATCGGATATAACCAATCATGAGTACGATGACCCTTCATAGATGCTCGTAAGTACAACTAAGCTAATTTACCGTTTTGCCCCTGTACTTACATCCCACTCCTTAAGTACCACTAATTCCTCTAATGAACAATACAACATAGTACAACTATGTGGGAACACTTCTCGAGCTAAGAGAAGGTGTGTGGTGCCACATCGTTCAAGCCTTGGAATCAGCCCTTAAAAGAGCCATCTATCTACTTACCCCTGCCTCAGGGAAGGAGTGAATTCCATCTTGTGTAGCTGAGATCTCAGCTCCCAAATCAGACGAATCCCCAAAATGGTAGGTTTGAATCGGTGACTTGGCCACTCGCACCTATACAAATCAAAGGACCGCCCTCAATGATAGGAGTTCCCAACTCACTCAGGATTGAGGTCATGTTACCTATGGTCATCTTAGTGAAGTGAAGTCTCTGTCATGAACGGTGCTATATAATGAGACATTAACACTTCATGGTCAGGTCTCCACATACATACTTAAGTTACATTTACACTTCGTGGTAAAATATTGTTATTAATAAAATAAATGTTATTTTATAAGCATTTACTCAAATCTAATAAACTAAGATCTGTGGTTATTTCATGCAACTTAAGCATGTATGTGGAGACATACAAGTGAAGGATCTCTTATCAAAGAGTTCCATGAGCGCATTCAGATAGCTCCAATTTCACCGTGACCAAAATACACTATATACATTCAAACGCACAGTTATGCAAACAAACAGTAATTAACGGCATGCATTGAACAAAAAAATAACAAGGGAGAGAGTTCTCATATTAGTTGAAGACACTCTTCAAACTATGGAACTCAACGCAGCGGAAGACCTCTACCCAATCCACCAACACTCAGCAGATGCGTCGACTACAGAAGCACAAACAACCGTAAACACACGAATGTAGCGAGGACGACACAACCAGAAAGGAGCCTTAGGTATTCTTGTGACCATTCCACAAAGCAAGCCACATCCGTAGCGTTACCAGTATAAGGTTTCCCTTCTATATCCATATACTACAGACCATTTTGGTTATCACTAAAGACATGATCGATTTGTATGTCACCATATACATGCTTGAGTTACATAAAGATAACCAGAGATTTTAAGTTTATTGGTTTGTGGTAAAGCAAATAAAAAAGTGCAACTGAGTAAAAAAACAAGATGTAAAGTAAAATATCATATATTATACAACACAAGCGTTCGTACAAACTGTTTACAAACTACCGAGCACGAGACTTTAGGGCATCAACCCCAACAATCTCCCACTTGTGCTAAAGCGAAGTGGGGCGTACAATAAAAAAACTAGTACAAAACAATAAACTAGGGCATAAAAGCCCAGTACAAGAAAATCTCCCACTTACCCTAATCCAGCTGCGGGTGATCTTGTAGACCCATGCTCTGTAGGTGACCCTCAAACACTGTAGCCGTGAGAGCCTTCGTAAATGATCAGCAACATAAAATGGCCTGGGTTAGACTGATACCTACTGACTATGCCCACAACGTAGTAGATGTTTGGATGAGTACAGAGCATCACATACATCAAACTGCCAACGACAGACGCATATGGGATCCGTCTCATCTCCTCAACCTTTTGAGGCGTCTTAGGACACATGTTCTTAGACAAAGTGACTCCATGCCTATACGGCAGTAGGCCTCTCTTGGAGTCCTGCATCGAATACTTGAGCAACATCTTGTTAATGTACGATGTCTGAGACAGTGCTAGCACTTTGTTCTTACGATCTCGAAACATCTGTATACCTAAAACAAACTGAGTCTCTCCTAAATCTTTCATTTGGAATTAGATTGCTAGCCAGTTCTTAGCTGCAATCAGTAGACTTACATCATTTCTAATAAGTAGGATATCGTCTACGTACAACACTAAGAAGACTACTGAAGTGTTGATGATCTTCTTGTAGACATAAGGTTCATCAATGTTTTGGTCAAAGCCATACGAATTGATCGCAGTATCAAACCGTATGTTCCAAGATCGAGACGCCTGTTTCAGTCCATAAATGAACCGATTTAGTTTGCAAACCTTTTGCTCTTGACCTTGGCCATGAATCCCTTGGGTTACACCATGTAAATGGCTCCTCAAGACTGCCATTCAGAAAGGTCGTCTTGACGTCCATGTGCCAGATCTCATAATTATAATAAGCTGCAATGAACAGAAGGATGCAGATCGACTTTAATATGGGAACAGGTGAGAAAGTCTCCTCATAATCAACTTCCTCTACTTGGATATAACTCTTTACTACAAGTCGAGCCTTGAAGGTCTGTACCTTCCCATCAGCACCCTGTTTGTGCTTGTAGATCCATTTACAACCTATAGAGGAAACCTCATCAGGCTGATCTACAAGATCCCATACTGAGTTGAAGTACATCGACTCCATATCGAGATCAATGGCCTTGACCCATTCATTCTGGTCAACATCCTCTATTATCTTCTTATAAGACAACATATCCTCAATGTCGCCATCTGCTACCATAACAAGGATTTCCGTGAAACCCAGATAGCGAACGGGTGGGTTCGCAACCCTCCCACTACATCGAGGTTCCCTCAACTTTTGAGGTGGAACCAACCTGCTAGATGAACTCCCATCAACAACTCTTGCTGATGTAGTAGGCTCTTCAACAACTATTGTTGAAGTTTCAGTAGTTTCATTGGCAAGCTCACGCAACACGACTTTGCTTCATGAACTGTGCTCCCTTATATGGTCATTCTTTAGGAAAGTAGCGTTTTTTGAAACAAACACCCTATTTTCCTTCGGATCATAAAAATAACCCTCTCATGTACCTTTGGGGTAGCCTACAATGAGGCATAACCTCGACCGTGGTTCCAACTTCTTGGGATTAGCCTCAAGCACATGTGAAGGGCAACCCCAAATACGAAAGTGACGTAAACTAGCTTTATGCCTATTCTACAACTCCAGAGGTGTTCTTGCAACACTCTTGGAGGGAACACAATTGAGTATATATACCACAGTCTCTACTGCGAAACCCCAAAATGAGTACGGTAAGGAAGCATAACTCATCATCGAGCGAACCATGTCTAACAAGGTCCTATTTCTCCTCTCTGCTACACTATTTTTCTGAGGTGTACTCGGCGCTGAGAGTTGGGAAACGATTCCATGTTCTATCAAATAGTCCTGGAATGCTGAGTCCAAAAACTCTCCACCTCGATTCGATCGAAGTGTTTTAATCCGTCTATTCAATGCGATTTCAACTTCAGTCTTGAACTCTTTGAACTTTTCAAAGGATTCAGACTTCTGTTGCATAAGATAAACATACCCGTACCTGGAGTAATCATCTGTAAAACTGATAAAATACTCCTAGCCACCTCGAGCTCGAACATTCGTAGGACCACAAAGGTCAGAATGTACTAACTCAAGTGGCTCTTTGGCTCTATAACCTTTTCCAGTAAAAGGTCGTTTAGTCATCTTACCCTCAAGGCAAAATTCGCACACTGGTAAAGAATTTTCATCTAACTCACTTAGAATTCAATTTTTCACTAATCTCTCAATTCTATTGAGATTGATGTGCCCTAAACGAAGATGCTAAAGTTTGGCCTTTTTTTTTGGAGAAATATGTCGACGTTTTGATTGAGTTACGACAGTTCTAAACAATTCAGTATTATAGAGGGAATTAATGGCTAACGGCTTTAGCACATATAAATTCGATTCCAGATTTGCTGTGCAAATAAAAACACCATCTTTATGAATAAACGCTTTATTCAAATTAAAAGAAACAGTGTATTTACATTGCAATAAACACTTTACAGAAATGAGGTTTCTTTTTAGTTTAGGAACAATATATACATCATTTAAAATAAGAAACCTATTCTGTAAAGCTAACTGGAGTCCTCCCACTGCCACAGCTGAGACGATGTGCCTGGTGCCTACTCGCATCGTCATCTCATCAGCCTCTAGCTATCGCCAAGATCTAATCCCCTGAAAAGAAGAACAAACATGGTTAGTGGCGCCCAAATCAATTATCCAGGCTAAATCATCATGATCCACTAAACAAGTTTTAAGAACGAGTAAATCATATTTACCTGTATTGGCCTTGGCCGCTTTCTTCTCTTTTAGATACTGAGGATAGTTCCTCTTCTAGTGTCCATTCTGGTTGCAGTAGAAACACTTTCCCTTTTTAACCGGACGCCCCCTTGGGGCGACAAGCGGTGGGTTAGCAGACACCTTCCCTATTCCTTTACCACCTTTCTTCTTCTAACCCTTTTAAGAGTTAGAAGTAGAAAGTGCAGACTTCGTTCCTAAGGTCGAACCTCTATGGAACGTCTTGAAGATGAAGCAATATTTGCCTCACCCTTTTTCCTCTCCTTACTTTTCAGTAAAGATTGGTAGGTTTGAAACTCATTGAGGAGAGTTGTAAGGTTATATTTCACTTTGTAAGAACCACATTGCTAACATAGTGCAGGAAGCTCTCCGGTAATTAATGCAGTATTATGCTAACCTGGTTGCCCTCATTGATAGTAGACCCATTCAACTTCGCCACATTAAATTGGACCATCATGTTAAGCACATGTTCACGAATAAAGGCGCCTTCTTCCATTTTGGAGTTGAATATGTATATAAAAGCCTCATGCATAAGTTGTTCAGACGGTTGTCCAAACATCCCCCGTAGGGACTCCATGATCTCACGCGTTGAGACCAGAGGCTCATGTTTCTTGGCCAAGAATTCAGAAAGGCTTGCCAAGATGTAGGCTCGGGCCTTCTCATTCGCCCTTGTCAATCGCTCGTATGCCTTCCGACATTTCGAGCTGCATTAGAAGCTGGAATATGAGGACAAGCCTCCTGTGAGAGCGAACATGAGATCCTTAAGGGCTGATTCTAGGTCTTGAACATAGTGGCCACAACCTCTCCTGGCCCGAGAGGACATAGTCCTAGTAGGACTTTGACTTGCTGTTCATTAGAGGAATCAGTGGTGCTTAAGGAGTTAGATGTAATTACACAGGGCAAAATGGTGAATTGACCTAGTTGTACTTACGAGCGATTTGTGAAGAGTCATCGCGCTGTTGATTGATCATATGGACACAGAAATATATTTGTAGTGCGAAGAGTGTAGTTGTCGGTCTTTAATGGAGTGACCAACAGTTAACGGATGGTGGATCTCGTAATTAAAGAGTTTAATCAGTTACTCACGTACCGTTGAAGCTTTAAGCTATAGGTCTATGAGGTCCTCTTGGTAGCTCAATGGGTTCAAGTTAAGAATTAGATTTTGGATTAATTTGAAGTGTTCAAATTAACAAGAGGAAACTCAATTATATGTGATATAATTGATTTGATGTATTTGATACATTATCATTGGAGGAATTAATATAAATATGATTTATATTAAATACCATAAAATAGAAAAAAGAACTATGGTTTATATGTTTCATATGATGGAATATTAAAATTATAGGTTATATAATATGATAAGTTGGTTATTATATTTATTTATAATATATTAATTATATGATAATTAATTATTCTTTTTCTCTAATAATCGATGAGTGGGAGGTTATTAGAAATTTTATGGTAATTGTGAGATAAAAGAAAAATTGTTTTCCAAAATTAAGTTGATTTTTCACTCAGATTAATCTAACAAAAGGCTATCAAGTAAACGTGTTTTACTAAACGATAGCATAGAGAGCATATACGATCGAGTTACGAGTTTACTATACGATAGTTATTCACTTACTCGTTGCTACACGATCGAGTAGTAAAGTCTATACAATAGGCTTCGTCTTTCTAAACGATCGATTATTTAGTCTATACGATAGACTTCATTCATCTCCCACTTACTCGATTGTCTACCTCCTGCTTACATTAATCCAAAACCATACAGAGCCCCAACTCTTGGATTCTCACACCGAGAATACCAAGGTAACCATTGTGATGGTGTTCTAATTTCATTCGAAGATCGAGTTGGACTCGATTGGGATTGAGGTTTATTCAGACATTCGTTGAGATCAAGTTCTAATCGTTACGTTTGAAGTTCGTGTTGATTGAACAATTTGCTGAACGATCGAGGGATACTTGAAGAAAGGTTCTTCAAAGGTTTGCATACTTTATCCCTGTTTGTTCTTTTCAAGAAGTACGATGTAATTTACTATTTATGCACAATCGTTTCTATTTAGACTGTAATTGTTTGTGTTCTTTCTCAATGGGATTTGGAACGATCCGCTTCCGCTCATTGGATCTCGATTCAGAGTTCCTTCACAGAGGAGTGATCAAATAAGTAAACTTAAACCTAAATATACGTAAAAAAATATGTGATGGGGATTGTGTTTAAAATGAAGCAGTGTGAGTTCGATAACAGTTATGCGATATGAGGGTTGAGAAGAATTTTACTAACATTTTCTAAACAACTAGATGAAATATGCGATCAAGCTATACACCCAATGTTACGACCAACACTTCTCATTGTTCTTTGTCACATTATCTTATCTCTAAGATGCATGCGATAGGTGTAATATGCAAAGAATGTACCTATTTCTAAGTAACATTTTCTCTCGTTTTATGAGATCTTAATCTAAATTCTTTCAAACTTAGATTAGCTTTACTTTGAACAATTTCTCAATTGATTCAAGCAACAAATATAAGCATGCATAAAACAAGTTGATCGCATGATTCCTCCAGTTATTTAGTCGTGTTAGCTACAATCTTCTCAACCCATGAAGTGATTTAGCTAAACATGATATTGGTGAAAAAGATAGACAAGATGTATAATAAGCATGTACTCATACTGGAATTCTAATTTGTCAATACAAGAAATACAATACAAATACACAAACAAAGAGAAAGGGTCAGAGAGTTAAGTCGTGGTTCGCAATGTCTTGCTCCCTCCGGCTTGTTTTATAGCTGCTTCTTTAGATATTCGAATAGTATTTTCTTCTTCTTTTCCTAGAATCTTAAGCTCTCACCAAGGAGTTTTTATTAAAGATTGATAAGAGTTTCAAGCAGAATCCCTTCTCAGGGTATTTTTCTCGTCTCCCACAATGTATCCCCTAATATATGTCACGATGTCTATTGATAAACTCAGAACTCCTACATGGCATTTGCATCGATGTTTATAGGCGTTCACGAGCACTGCTTTTCTTAAGCTCATGATGACGTTGATGGGGCGCATGGAAATCCATATTTTTTCGCACAGATTGCAGCGTGTCAATGGTTCATTGAATCTTCAACCCAGCTTTTCTGTCGGCCACCAACGCAACTTGTGATGTGACACCCACCACCCATGTCATGTCATGCCTCATCGCTTGCAGCTTATGCAATTGTCTTTTCTTTTCTTCTCAAGCAACTTCTTACTTTTAATGCATTAATGGGCATGCGATCATGCGATCATCAGACTGCTGAAGGATATACGGCAAAGAAGCAGCGAAATTAGTCTAGAATTAAATATGTTAAACGTTAGAAGTATGTGATCCCATGTTTTGATTTTTGTGTAGATTTATTGGAAAAAGTTATCTAAATTGCATGCCTTTGCCTTATTATTTTAAATGAAAGAGATATAATAACTTGTATTTTTACAAGTTATCAGCTGCATATAGATTTATGTGCTTTAATGATAGATCCGTATGTGAATTTAGGGATGTAGAATTTATTTAGCATGTTTTTCCATAAAAAAAAAAAGGGAAACATTGAATCTATTAGAATGTTTAATTGTGAGAATGTATTTGTTTCCATGCCTTCCTCGTCCAATAGTATGCATGAAACAAGAAATAATATAGCTTCTGGTAGTATGTCTAAAACTGTAGATGTTAGCACAACAGATAGAATGCATGATATAGAACCTAGAAGAAGTAAGAGACAAAGAACTGAGAAACATTTTTGTCTTGATTTTTTAACTAATAGTTGAGAGGCCAAATGATATTGATTATCGGTTTTCATATATGTATCTAATAAATGAGGATCCTAAAACTTATCAAGAAGCCTTAATTTCTATATACTCTAGTTTATGGAAGGAAGCCATCAAGAGTGAACTGGATCCTCTAATCATGAACCAAACTTGGAACTTAGGAGATCTTTCCAAAGGAAGTAAACCTATTAAGTGCAAGTGGATTTTCAAAAGGAAAATGAGGCTAGATGATTTAGTTGAAAGATACAAGGCTAGATTGGTAGTAGTAGGATATACACAAAAACAAGGTATTGACTACTTTGACACGTATTCCTTTGTAATAAAAATAGGTACAATTAGAGCCTTGATTTCAATTGCTGCTATCCACGGACTTCTAATTCACTAGATGGATGTAAAAACAACATTCCTCAATGGTGATCTAGAAGAAGAAATCTATATGATACGGCTTTACAGTTGCCGGTCAGGAAAACAAAGTATGTAAACTGAAAAAATCTCTTTATAGTCTTAAACAAGCTCCTAAACAACGGTATGAAAAATTCAATACTTTGATAAACAATTTGTTTAAGGTAAACTCTATTGGGTTGGATATCTTAAAACTCGTAGTTTGTAAAGCTAAACATTCAGTATTTATTCAATAAAGTTGTTATTGAATTTTGTAAATTGCATTTGTAAAGACTAAATCCAATAAACTAAGATCCATGACTATTATATGAATACTTGAACTTTATGTAGAGACACAAAGATGAATCAAGTTAGAGTAAGTAGCCAAAACGTTCTATAGTATATGAATAAGGTTGGGTGTTTTATTATGGTAACACTATTGGATGCGACCCACTCTATAGTTATTACAAAGAGTCGTAAAGTGCTAGAAACGAAGTGATCCTGATTGTTGTTCATATGGTGACATGAGGAGTGGGGGCTTCATGTGCAATGAGTTTGCATAAGATCGAACCGAGAAATAAAGTCACTCTTACTTTATAAACGTTGTTTACTATTTAAGACTGACTATTTCATAACGATGACCTAGGTAACTTAACCTTAATCCCGAGCTAACTGTGTACTTCTGTTTATTCGGGATTATCCTTACATTTGCATAGGTGAGGGTTGGTTCAATAACATTAGCTCAATAAGCCTCTCATTTCAGGGGTAAGACCAAGTCTAACTAGAGACATAGGATGCAAGATAGAACTCACTCCTACTCGCTTTCAGGGATAGTAAAGAGGTTGTTCCTTTAAGTGCTAATTTTAGGTCTTGAACAAGGGGCCCCACCCTCTCATTGGCACGAGAGGATCTCGGTTTGATGATCAGATCACAAACCAATTATTCATTAGAAGATCAGTGAGACTTAAGGAACAAGAGGTAATCTCAGAGGTAAAACAACCTTTTGACCCAACAGTTATTACGAATAACCTGTGAAGGGTTAACTTACTAATCATAGTTATATTAAGTGGATACAATATGTCTACAGTGAGAGGAGTGCAACTACTGGGCTTTAGTGAAATGACCTGGTAGTTAATGAATGAGGGTGATAGCTTGTAGAAATACAAGTTATTGCAGCCTTTTATTTAGAATTATAAGGGTTGATGAGCAGAATATACGTTAATATTGCTAAGAATTCATGTAGAATAATGAACTTGCGTTGATCAGTACTAAAAATCTCTGCTAACCCTATATCATACGTTATTTTGCGTCAAAATGTCTATTTTGTAGTTTTCGCGAGAATCGATTGCATGCGTTGATCCCAAACCATCTCAAATTTGATCTCATGCGTAGATCTTAATGAAGACAAGTTGGTCGCATAAAATGCCGCAACTACAGTGGTAACCACGATAGGAGGATGATCGTAAAGTGAGTGGAATGCATTGATACTTTAGAAGAAACAATTATGAATGCATACCTCGTGAGTAACAAAGAGATAAGATCATAATGACATTTCACCCACCGCATCAGTAATGGCATTGATTCAGAGCGGGATTACCAAAGCTGTCGGCATTTGAGCTCTATAAATAGAGCCCTGGAGCCCAAATTCAAATCATCCAGGACTTCTGCCTTAGGCAGATTCCTATGATCACAAACAAGAGCATGAGCAAGAAATTATTTGAGAGTTCTTCACTTCCACAACATCCTTCGATTCATGACCAGAGCTTCACTAGAGATAGATCTCGAGAGGGACTACTCCACCACCTATCCATTGCACCACCGACAACCTTGACACACATCTGATGGAAACAAGAGATTGCCTACATCTAGCCATCCATCTCTCTTCTCACCTCTATATTGTATTACATTTTGGCTTAAGACATTAATACATTTTTTAATCAATGCATCTCTTTAATTCCTTCAACATCATTTTCACCATCTTCTTCTACTTTATCATCCTTTTCTTTCACTGTAATGAGTTAAGTGCAGATCGCAAGAGTTATCGCATACTCAATCATGCGACATAGAGGTATGACACATGTAGCAAGCCACCGAGAGGTGTGCATTGCATGAGTATAGTGAGTCAATCCTGTTTGTTTAGTACAAGGCTATCACAATGCTTGTCTATGAGCAGAGTAGCTATAACCAATTGCCCGAGAGAGTAAGTAGTGGAATTCACTAAGCAGAGTAAGCAATGTTCCTAGAGATAGGAATAATCTTATGCTCAATGCAACCATGCGTTATAGAGATATAAACATGTGGCTGACCACCGAGATATGTGCGATGCGTTGTGTGGCAAGTTGGGATTACCCTTGCGACTAAACTTAAAGACTTGGTGATATCTCTTCCACAACTCTACTTCACCATGCATCTCATTACGCATTAACAGTTGTCGCATCTTTACCAATTCTCATATTCAAACTTCAATTGTTCAGTATGTTTAGCTAGGAGTAGGAGTAGCGCATAGCAATCAACTTCTTTCTTTTTATTTTTATTCTCCAACATATTACTTTACAATCATCTTTAGTTTCAAGTCTCCATGTTCGACCTCAGATCATCCCGAAAAACTTGTGATCTCGTTATACTTGGCGAGAAAGCAAGAAAACTAGTGACAGGAATGAATGATCATCTCATACACGATTAACACATACTGCATATTCATCAGATTAACACATGATTAATGCATGACCATCAATACATATCCATTAAGGCAAACGAAATAAAAATTTCCTCCACGCATCAGGGGGTTAATTCGGTGTAAAGAGTTTAGCCAATTAATCTCAGATCGTTGGAGCCCATGATCTGTTGGTCCATTAGGACCCCCTACTAGCTCATAAACGGAATAAGTCTTAGAATAGTGTGATAAGTTGATTTGAAATATTCAAATTCGAATCAAGGGAATTAGTAATTATATGTGATATAATTACACATTTAATTTTGGAATTAAACGGAATTGGAGAATCGATTAATATTTAAATATGTTTTAAATATTAATTCCATGAATAGGGATTCATGGTGATGGAATTGGTAACAAATAATTTAATATTTTGATATTAAATTAATAGAATTGATTAAATTGTTTAATTAATTATTTATTATTAATTTTATTAGAAAAATTAAACATTGAAATAACTTTTGTAAAATTAATAAAATTTCAGTTTTAATTAAAAGAATTAAAATTAAAAAATATTTTGATTTTGAAAAAAAATAAAATAAAATAAAATAAAGTTGAAAGTTTGAAAACCCCAAAAAGTTAGATTTTGCGGTTTCAAGTAGGTTAGTCACCTTCCACTCACAGTCTAGCTCAAATTTGAAGCTGGAGCTAGAATGATTTGATGCAATTCAGCATTTGCATGAAGGACCTATATAAAACACTCAATTTTGAGTGGAGTCGACCATGTAAGTTAGAAGAATTTGCTAAGAATTTAGGTTGAAGAAGAGCTCTTCACCAACCAGAAAACCAGTCTCCTTCTTCCTTTTGATTCCCTTAATCCAAGCCTGTTTTGAGTCTCACAACTCAATCTAAGGCTCCTAGAGGATAGTAGGGAAGTGGTGGTTCATGGCCAAAAGAAGGAAGAATTGTAGCTAAATCTCGTTGAAAAAGAGGATCTTCAAAGGTATGTAATGAAACCTTCTTCTTAGTTAATGAACATGCTTAAATGGTAGCCAAAATTGAGGAATTAGAATGCTTTATGATCTTGTTTTCTTCCGTTGTATGTTTCCTTAAACCAACAATTGGTATTAGAGCATCTTTTAAGCGTTCAATTCGAGTTAATTTTGGCTTGGTGGGTGTTTTTCATAAGTATTATGAAAATGGTGAATTGATGTGATTTTTCTAAGTTTTGGCATTGAATTCTCTTCAATTATATTGTAATTCTTCTAATTGGCTCTTGATTGATGGGCCTTAATGTGTGCTTAAGTGTCTATAATTCGATTGGAGTCATTAGAGTTGAAATTAGGTTATAATTGAAGAAAAAAGTGAAGAAGGTCAAGCAGCAGAAACTGGAGTTTTAGCTACTGCCTTACAGCGTCGTGACACTGTACTTGGAATGGCGCGACGCTGTTCTTTGTTCCAGTCCAAATTTTGAAGGTGGCCCTGTGGCATTGCAATGTTAGGATGCAGCATTGCGATGTTATTCATCCCAGCCTAGCATACATGAGTGAGCCCAAACCGGCGGTCCAAATTAACTGGTCTAGTCGGTTCAGGTCAAGGAGGTCTAGTTCGACCTGATTAAGCCGGTTCATCCTTTTTGTAGTCTTGAAGGTTCGGTTCAAGAGGTTCGGGCCATTTTAGGGCAGTTTGAATGGTCCAGAAGTGTTTTGGAGCCAGTTTTGGTTATTATTGTAATAATCTAGGCTTTTGTTTGCTTAAAAATGCCAAAACTAAAACCATGTCAGTTTGTGTTTAATTATTTATGCATGTGATGTATGTTATAATTAAATAAATCTTGTATGTGCATATAATATGTCATATAGATTTAAAATCCCACCATAGGAAAGCATGTTACATGCCTTGAAAGTATGTTATAAGGTGTTATAATGTATAGTATGCATGTTTAGGGTTTCAAATGTTTTAATATAAGTGTTATATTAAATCATGAAATATCTGATGTATGTTATGGATGTATATCATGTCTAAAGTTTTATAAGTTGTTATAAAATTTGATTAGACATTAACATCCATAACAAAGATAAGGTGCATACTCACGTAGGTTAACCATTTGTTTAATAGTTAAAATAGGTCGTTATCTTATAAAAATTCGGTTACAAACTCAACCGGTATATAATCCTGTCTAAGGTTGGAGGTATTTAAGTTGACGGTTTACGGAACACCTCCTACCTAGGGCTTATGGCCAAATAATTGAGTCTTGTTAATTGATTTTATAAGCACACATGAGCGATGTGAGGTTTTAAAACTGGTTTATCACATAGACATCGAAGGTTAAATCCAAATATAAATGTTATACTTGGATAAATACCTAGACTTAGGTCGTTTAATTAGCAGGAACAAACCTAAGTAAACTATACCCAAACAATTAATAGAACACTTCAATGGGAGTTTAATAACGTATATGATATGTTGTTAGAATGCTTCAGTGGGAGATTAATAACATATATGTTATGTTTTTTTTAGTGCTCGTGTCCCTAAGAGTTCACATCGAGATTCATGTTTCGCTTCGTGTCACCCTGGGATGACCTCTATTCGGAAAGTGTTTGCATGAATGAAGATTCAGTTGAAGAAGGGGAAGTTGTTCAGTGAAAAATCAAATATGTGATATATTGATTTCATATTATATTGTTTAGTTTTGAATCTCATTCAAAATTAACTTTATAATATAATGTATCTATATACGTTTTATTAATTGTATCATATAAAATTAACATAAATTTCCTTATAACTTGAACAATTCAAATTCTTCCAAAACTAAGGCCTCGTTTGGTAACAATTTGGTCTTTGGTTTTTGTTTTTGAAAATTAAGCCTATATCATCTACATTTCTTACCATGATTTGTATTTTTTTGAAGCATAATGGTTGAATTCTTAGCCAAGTTCCAAAAATAGAAACAACATTTTGAAATTACCATTTTACCTCTGTATTACCTCTTACTCCTTAAGCTCCACTGAACTTCTAATGAACAACCTGTTTATGGTCCTACCATAAACAAATCCCTCTGGAGGCAGGGAGAGGGAGGGGGCTCATTGTTCAAGACCTAGAATCAACACTTAAGGGAGCAATTCATCCACTTACCATAAGGGTAGGAAGAAGTGAATTCTATCTTGTGTAGCCATGTTCCCAACTCTCTATTCGGATAAATTCTTGAAATGGTAGGCTTATTAATCGGTGACTCAGACAACTCTCACACATACAAATCAAACGATTCCCCTTATAGACAAGAGTTTATAACTCACTTTGGATTAAGGGTGAGTTACCTAAGGTCATTCTATGAAATGTTGATCTCTTCAGTCAATGGTGTTATAAAGAGAGACTAATCATTTTGTAGTTAAAGTGATCGAATTATATGCAGAAGTATGTGAACACGTGTACTTTTAATATGTGTTTCAAATACAGAGAAAAATACATAGAAGTTTAAACATGCTTTACTATGAAGAATTTCAAGAAGAAAGAAAATACCTTTGAAGATAACTTTTCAATTTTTTCCAATTCTTCACTGATATTCACAAACTCTTCAACCTTCTTGGATCTCGAATAGGACACCACCACCAAGTCTTTCCCGCTATTCTTCGATAAGGATTTGGTTTGTGGGAACCAAATTTTGGAATACTAAGGGAAGTGAATTTTTAGATAAACTTTTTCTTTGTGATTTGTGAGAGTAGAGAGAGTATGGAGATAGTGAATGTTAATTAGAAGACATTCTTCTATCTCAAAGTATCAAAATGCAGAACCTCTTCTGCAATTCAAGTAAAGGGAACTAGCTCTCCTCCCACTCACCAACTTACGTTAACTACTTAGTAAATACAGGGGAGTTAATTTTAACATTTAAGTTAAAATTAAATAAAATTTAATTTAATAATTATTAATTAATTAATCTTAACTAATTAAATAACATATATTTAATTAATATTAGATTTGAAACGTTCAAACATATTTTCCTCCAATCTATAGTTTAAATGTGCATCACATTCACATTAAATTTAACCTAAGTTTTAATATGAACCTCATTCATATTAAATTTAATCTATAGTTATAATATGAATCTCATTCATATTATTTAATATTTGAGTTTTATTCAAATACATTATTCTCTCACACTATATACTTAAATTTTGAATCTCATTCAAAATTAACTTTATAATATAATGCATCTATTTACATTATATTAATTGTATCATATACAATTAACATAAATTCCCTTATAATTTGAACAATTTAAATTCTTTAAAAATTAAATAATCCTTGTTTTATTCTTAGTGAGCGAGTAAGAAGACTTAATGGACATATAGATTAGAAGCTCTATGATTTGAGATTAATTAATTAAACTCTTTAATTAAATTAATCAACGTTCATTAATTGTAGGTCACTCAACCAAAGACCCACAACTGCACTTTTCGCACTGTAGAATATTTTTATATCCATGGATATAACCAATAATCAGTAAGTTAACCCTCTCACGAATTTCCCGTAACTATAACTGAGCCAATTTATCGTCTTACCACTGTAATTGCCTCTTACTCTTTAAGTCCTGTTGATCCTTTAATGAACAACCTATTTATGGTCCCTACCATAAACAAATCTCTCTCAGTCCAATGAGAGGAAGGGGTCTCATTGTTCAAGATGCGGAGTCAACACTTAAAGGACTAATTCATCTACTTACTCTAAATATGGGAATGAGCAAATTCCATATTATGTAGCTATGTTCCCAACTCTCTACTTGGTCAAATTCCCAAAATGGTATACTTATTGAGTCATGATTCGGGCCACTCTCATTTATACAAATTAAAAGACTACCCTCATAGACTAGAGTTCATAACTCACTCAGGATTAAGGTTGAGTATCCTATGAAATGTTAATCTCTTCAGTCAATGGTGTTATAATTAATCATTTCGCGGTCCAGTCTTATACAAACTTTTTGTATAGGATACTCTCACTCGCATGTCTCCACATGAATGACTTGGATCAAATTATTTGTAACACTTACAACTCTTGTAACAATTACAAAATGGGTCGTATCTGTAGTGTCACCAAGATAATGCACCCAACCTTATCGATATACTACAGACCATTTAGGTTATTACTTAAACTTGGTCCATCTATATGTCTACTATATATTGTTTAAGTTACATATAAAATAATCTTGAATCTTTCCCTAATGGATAGTTGCATATATGAAATAATCAACTATTATTTCAAATAATTTATTAACTATAAGATTTTAAGGCATACATCCTAACAGTGGTTCGGGCTTATACAAACTCTTTGTATAGGATACCCCCACTTACATATCTCCACATGAACGATTTGGATCAAATTATTTGCAACACTTACAACTCTTGTAACGTTTACAAAGTGGGTCATATCCGTAGTGTAACCAGAATAAGAAACCCAACCTAATCTATATACTACACACCATTTAGGTTTTTACTTGAACATGATTCATCTGTATGTCTACCACATACTGTTCAAATTACATAAAATAACCTTGGATATTAATTTATTGGATTAAGTTACACAGGTATAATGAACTTTTTAGTTTACTAAATAAATGAATTTTGTTTATACATTACAAATCACAAGATTTAGGGCATAATCCTTGATAAAATGGACATCATAATGATCTAATTAACCTTTATGTTTAGATGAAATGCATCCTAAACATGCAATTTGATAGCATTAGGATCAAGAGATTATGCTTAGATGAATAACTAATTGGAAATGCCTAATTACTTGTTCAATGTGATTTTCAACTAAGTTAGTTAAATGAATGCTAATTGAATGGATGTCAAATAATCCACAAGTCTAACTTAACCTTTGCCACATTGATTTAGAGATTTAACACTTGTTGATTAAGTTTTAATCTATGGCAATCAACTATATTCACTTGACTAGTTGTCAGACATTCCCGAGCAAATACAATTGAAGCAATTTATTTAAGAAGAAAAATCCTTAAACAAGGAAGTCATAAGATGAACTTGAACAAGAATCTGAAAAGTTTACAAATTTACAACTTCCCATAATAGCACAACTGGTGTGATTCCCAAAGATCCACTCAAGCTCACCTTTATCATTTGTAATAAACCAAGCTATTGTTGGGAATGTCCTAGAACTCGCAGTTCGTGTTAAACATTTTATTTTATCAATAATAATGACTTGTTGATTTTGCATCTTATTATAGAAATTCAATAAACGCATGCTTGACTATAGTCTGAATGTTGTAACTATATGTAGTGACATAAACATGATCAAGTTGACAGTATATAGCCTAAATGGTCTAATAAGTATATGGATGAAATTGGGTATCTCATCCTAGTAACACTATTGGATGCGGTCCACTCTGTATTTGTTACAAGAAGTTGTAAGGTACTACAAACGATATGATCCACAAATCGTTCATGTTGATACATGAGAGTGAGAGCATCCTATGTAATGAGTTTGCATATAAACTGGACCACAAAAATAGTCATTTTTCTTTATAACGATCGTTTATTGTTAAATTGACTATTTCATTTATTATATAACCTAGGTTAACTTGATCTTAATCCTGAGCTAGCTATGAACTCTTGTTTGTTTGGGATTATCCTTTGATCTGCAAACGGTGAGAGTAGTCCATCAGCACT
The DNA here is from genome assembly GCF_027475165.1 of Benincasa hispida. Classification (NCBI taxonomy): domain Eukaryota; kingdom Viridiplantae; phylum Streptophyta; class Magnoliopsida; order Cucurbitales; family Cucurbitaceae; genus Benincasa; species Benincasa hispida. Next base: position 42,903,135 of record NC_143486.1, read on the forward strand.
GCTCAATAAGCTTACCATTTTGGGGATAAGACCGGATGAATAGCTAGGGACATAGCCTTGCAAGATGGAATTCAATCCTACCCTATTTAGGGTTAGCAGATAGGCTGTTCTCTTAAGTACTGACTCCAGGTCTTGAATAATGGGGGCCCTGCCTTCTCATGATAAAGAAAGGATTTGACTCATAGAGATTATGAATCAAAATTGCTCATTAGAAGATCAGTAGAAACTTAAGGAACAAGATGTATTCACATGGGTAAAATTGTGTTTTTGACCTAGCTATGATTACGAAACACCTGTGAAGGATCGATTTACTAATTATGGTTATTAAGTGGACATAATATATCTACAGTGAGAGGAGCTCAACTATGGGCTATAGTGAAGTTTCCCATTAGTTAAAGAATGAGGGTTAGATCAGACTAATGAGTTTAGCTGATTAATCTCGAATCGTTGGAGCCCACGATCTGTAGGTCCGCGAGGTCCCCCTACTAGCTCGTAAATAGATAAGCTTTAAAGTAGCTTGAGAAATTGATTTGAATTATTCAAATTAAACGGAACAGGAGAATATATATTTAAATATGATTTAAATATATGAAGATGATTATTGTGCAAAAATTAATTTAATATTTGATATTAAATTAATTATTATTTTAAATTAATTTATGAAATTAATTTTAGAAAATCATTTTTCAATTTTATTAATCAAAATGGTTTTGAAATCATTTAGTATTTTTAAAAGAAAAGTGAAAATTGGATTTTGCATGTTGCACAAAATGGAGAATTCATTTTTTCCATTATCTTCATCTTCATACTCACACAAAAGCCATTAACTTTTCTTCATTAATTCTCCAAGCATGAGCTGCAAGCCATGAACTTCACTTCTTTGCATGTTCATTTGCAATATATAAAGAATTTTGGAGTCATTTGAGAAGAAGGAATGCATAAATTTTGAGAGAAAAATCTCTGGGAGAAGAAACTGTTCTTCCTACCCAGTTGTTGTGTGTTATTCACTATTCTTCACCATTTGAAGTTGTTCTTGAGTCCCACAACTCTATCTAAAGCTCCAAAAGGATAGTAGGGAAGACTTTGAGGTGGTTCACGATTATCTCTGGTGAAGACTGCTATTGTACATTCGGATTCTTGGAGTGTTCTTCAAAGGTATGATTTTAAAACCCTCTTTTTAGAAAAGCATGCTTTAGTTTCTGCTAAAATTAGTGAATTTGAATGCTTATGAATCCTTGATACTTCCGCTACATGTTATTTAACTCTTTCAGCTATATCCATGATCATTTTCTAGTTACTAGCTGCAGGTGAGGACCAACATGATCTAAGGGACCTGAGGAGATAGAAAATCCCATCAGAGCACCGACCTCCTTCAACATAGCCTCTGCCTCACCAACCTCCTTCAATATAGCCTCCTCCTCACTAACCTCTAGTAGAAGAGACTCAATCCTCGTTGAAAAGGAATCCATATAAAAGGTCCCCTTTTTGCACCATACCTCATTCCTCAGGTTCCACAAGCTCTTAAGAATATACAAACGTTCTAATAGCGAACACAACAACCTCAATCACTATCAATAATTCATCAGAGACCACCAACAGCTAGAGTTAAACAAAGCAACATAAGAGGGAAGGAACATACTCCAAACTTTCCATGAAAACCTAGGCTTCTAAAGCACATGACTTATTGTCTCATACTAAGACCTGGAAAGATAACATAAAGAGTTAGTATGAATCTTTTTAGCATAGAGATTCTAAAAGGTAGGAATCAAATCAAAGAAGATTCTATAATAGATAATTTTAACTTTTGTTTAATCGGTGCTCGCCAAAGATCATTCCTGAAGAAACCTTATTAAAGGTCCTTGAGTGAGGTGGGAATCGAACTCAAATCCCAAAATTCATAGTATATAAAAATTATAGTAGAAGAGCAAAATCATGCATTTAATTTAGAAAAATTCAACATGCTCACAAACGAAATACAGAAATAAAAATGGGTTCAAAACCCTTACCTTTGAAAATCTAATATTCACGTAATTCCTCTCCAAGAATGGTCATGAACAATACAAACTCCAAATGGGCACCACCAGTCAGAAACCTTCGTATTATCTGGGATGAGAACCTAGGAGTTTGTGGGATCTGGCTATTGTGGTGAGGGAATTAGAGAGGAGAAAGAAGAGAAGGAGGAGAAGCCAAAAAAACTCAAAATGTTTCTTTGTTTCTCTTGTATTCTGTAACTATTTTGTGAAAAATAGAAAAATGGGAAGAAGACAAAAAACCTCAACCCACTAACACGTATTGGAGGGAAAAGAGGGGAGGGAGTTATAACTCCCCCCCAAAATGATTTTTCAAAAATAAATTAATTAAATTAAAACAATTTATTTTAAAAAATGATTTTAATATATATTTATATGATAACTACTGAATCGTATAATATATATTAAACTATATGTTATATCAAACATAACATATATAACCTAGAGTTTCTATATTGTATCAAATACAATATAACCTATAGTTTCTATTCTCTCAACAAGGACATTTAATATAAATCTCATTTATATTACATTTAGTTATCTGAATCTAATTCACGTAATTAATATTTGAATCATATTCAAATATTTATTTCCTCTCATATATCCCGGTGCTCTTATAGTTTGTAAACTTCTTGTACACATTGTTATTAATAAAATAAGTGTTATTTTATATGCATTTAGTCAAATCTGATAAACTAAGATCCGTAGTTATTTTATGTAACTTAAGCATGTATGTGAGACATACAAGTGGATCATGCCTTAAGTAATAACCTAAATGGTTAGTAGTATAAGGATAAAGGAGGGATACCTTATCCTGGTGACACTACGGATACGACCCGCTTTGTAGATATTTACAAGTGTTGAAGTGCCCTATACAAAGAGTTTGTATAAGATCGGACCACGAGATGATTAGTCTCTTTATATAACGTCGTTGATAATTGAGACGTACATTTCACTAAAATGACCATAGGTGACATGACCTTAATCCTGAGTGAGCTGGGAACTCCTACCTATAAGGGTGGTCCTTTGATTAGTATGGATGGGAGTGGCTAGATTACCAACTCAACAAGCCTACCCTTTTGGTTATTCGTCTGATTGGGGAGCTAGGAACTCAACTACACAAGGCAAAATTACTCCCTTACGGGTTGATTTCGGGTCTTGAACATAGTGGTCACACCCTCTTTTTGGAAGAGAGGACTCAGTAGTAGGACTATGACTTATTGTTCATTAGAGGAATTAGTGGTACTTAAAGAGTTAGATGTAACTATTTTTCTCTAATAACCAATTTGAGTGGGAGGTTATTGGAAGTTTTATGGTAACCATGAGATAAAAAGGAAAATTGTTTTCCAAATTTAGTTAGTTAATTCATTCGAAAAATTCTCACGGAAAAGGCTATCTAGTAAAAAGAGTTTTTACTAAACGATAACCATTGAAAGCATACACGATCGTTAAGAGTTGACTATACGATAGTTACTCGTTGATCGTTGCTACACGATCGAGTAGCCAAGTCTATACGATAGGCTTGTGTTTTCTAAACGATCGAGTACATTGTCTATACGATAGACAGTGTTCTTATCTCCCACTTAGTCGATTGTCTACTCGATCGTATACCTTCTTTCTTCCTCAATCCAAAATCATACAGAGCTCACAACTCTTGGATTTTCACACCAAGAATACCAAGTGAACACTTGTGGTGGTGTTCCTCTTCAGTTCATGAATCGAGTTGGACTTGGTTGGATTCGAGGAGCATCCAGTTATTCGTGCTATTGTTGTTTTGTTCGTTGTGTTCAAGTGCATTGTTGGACGCATTGGAACCGATCAAGGGATATTTGAAGAATGGTTCTTCAAAGGTACACATACTTTATCCCCTATATACTCTTGTAGCATGCTATAATTTTTGTCTATGCATAATCTATTCATTTCCGATTAGACTGTAATTGTTGTGTTCTTTCTGAATGTTTTTGGAATGATCCACTTCCGCTGCTTATAGTGATATCTGTTTAAGATTTCCTTCAATATATACTTTATATTATAATGTATCGAATACACTATAGTAGTTATATTATATATAATTAAATTAAATTAATTATATCACATATAATTAATTCCCTCAATCAATTTGAACAATTCAAATTAATCCAAAAACTAATTCTCATTTATTCCCCTTGAACTATATAGAGGACCTCATGAACCTGTAGCTTGAAGCTCCAATGGTACATGAATTATTAATTAAACTCCTTTAATTAAATTATTCACCATCCGTTAACTGTCAAGCACTCTACTAAAGACCGACAACTACACTCTTCGCACATATTTATGTGTTCATTAGATATAACCAGTCTACAATACGATGACATTTCATAAATTGCTCATAAGTACAATTGGGCCAAAATTACAGTTTTGCCCTCACCTCCAAACTTAAAATCATGCTTGTCCTCAAGCATGCGTTATACTCAAGAAATTCTAACTCACCTTCATGTTTTCCTTTGCGATGACCAGCTTCTCAGAATATAATTTACACACACCTCTGACCATCACCGCAATGCTCTTCTCCACTTTGGTTGCTTTTTCAAAAAGATCTTTTCTAAGTTTAAATTCAGCAAGCCTTTGCTAAAAAAATTTTTATTCATTCACCACAATTTTGTGTTTAGCTTTTGAGAATGCATTCGTCAAAATAATTCAAAACTTTGCGATGACTTATTCAAATGCGACGTTGAACCTGGTTACACCTTTCGTTTTGGCTTACCCCCACATGTCCCATGCGGGCATCCAACTTCGGTTGCGTTCCATATTCAACTCAACTCTTCTCTCGTTTGATTTGGCTTGCACCAGACAGAGAAGTTGCGCTAATGTGTTGATCTTGGCGACTTGCGTTTGTTTTGGCTTGCCCCCACGTGTGTCATGCGAACATCCAACTTCGAGCAAGTGTCTTTCACAGCTTAACTCTTATCAACATGGGTTTCCCCATTGCGTTGACAGTGGAGTTATTATTCTCAAAAACTCGCTTCTATTTTTTTTTTCAAATGATCGCAATGCAATGAACACAATTCTCCGAGACCGTTGCCACCCTCAAACTTAGAGGTTGGCAGCGTTCTCACCGCAAAGCTAAAAAGAAAATTACAAGAATGCGATAATAAATGTTTGGACAAAGGTTTGCACAAAATAAAACTCAAGATTTTCAAAATTTGAAGAAGCTAATAAAGTAAAGAATGCCTTGCGTTTCTTAGTTAGAAGATGCAGTGAACTATACATACCATCATAGAAACATCACAAAACAACGCAATCGAGAAAGAAAGAATTTCAAAAGGATAAGGCATACAAGATAACAGGAAAAGACCTTAGGCGGTACAACGCATGCGCTCATGCGTTGGAATTCACGCGATTAAAGCCATGCGTTGATAGATGAAAGGAATTCTTCTGTTGAAATACGAACCGAGGAGACTTATTGTTGCAAAATAACAATAAAAATAAAAATAACCTATACTAAGAAAGCAAGTTAAAGATAGAGTAGAAGACGTCCTTGGAAAAGTAAGAGTGTTGTCACCGCAAGGAGTCTTCCATGCAGGAGATGGTTCTCAACTGCTTGGGTCAAGTTGCCTTGACCATTAGAACTTCCAGTAATTGTTAGGCGCATGCGGTCGTCATGTGCTTAGAACTGCCTTAAGCTCTTTTGTGATTGATTGCCCTTCTACCTTGGGGTCAATACTGGCTTTCAGAACATCACCTATACTTCAATATTGTTTGCAACCTGGTCACACAAGCTGCAATACTCCCGAGATAAAAAGTTTGCTCACAGAGACACAAAACTTAACAAACATTTAGCTGCCAAGTCCCTGGCAAAGGCGCCAAAAACTTGATGACGGAAAATTAGAAGTCAAATTATTCAACAACTAAAATCCTTTGGACGCGATATGCGATGCATGTTCCTAAGATATACATTAATAGTCATGCGTCGATGGTCATGCATTAGAATGATAATGCGTTAACGGATATATGCGATGACATGCGTCTTGTCACAAGTTTTCTTGTGTTCACGCCAAGTATAACGCAACGCAAGTTTCTCGGGTGATCCAAGGTCAAACACAGGGACTTGTAGCAAAACGAATGCGGTGATGTGCATGCGGCGGTTTAAATAAAAGAATGGAGGAGAGGTTGCTAAGTTAACCCTACTTCTATCTAACAGACAACGCAATGAGAATATCATGAGAGGTAGAGATATGACAACTCTTGACATGAAATAAATGAATGGGGAAATAGATAAAATGTGGAGATGATTACATTGCATCCCTTAAGAGTGACCGCAAAGGCAACCTCAATAAACGCAAGCCATGCAATCATGCAACACGCATACAATAGTAAACCACCTCTTGGTACGAATGCTATGGCTTCTAATACTAGAACACATACGATATATGCGATAAGTCTACAAGGCCTACACATAAGCCTCTATTCCTATTTATGCGATGAAAAAATGACATCCACACAAATATGTGACCACATAATATCATACCTATCTCTAGGGTGCATGTGATGCAGTGTTGACAAACATAACTTATCTCTAAGTCCCTATCTCCTGCTTATGCCAATCTAATCTCGCTCTCTCGAATCTAGATTCTAACCTAGCTCTCTCGAGTCATTAGGTTCTTTCTTTAGACTCTCTCTCGAGTAGCTCTAAAGGGGTGTTAGGCACAACATAAAACAAGACAAATGCATGAACTTGGTTGACATAAGATTGTTCCTATCTCTAGTGACTAATGCATACATTGCTTAATGTGACCAACCACTTACCCTTTCGAGTAGTTGGTTGTTGCTGACTTTACTCATAGACAAGCAATGCGTTAGCCTATAGATAGGTGTTGCCGCAGCTTCATACTAAGAAAATAAGGTTACTTACACACTCTTACAACACACACCTCTCGGTGGGTTACTACATGTTTCATATCTCTAATCCACATGACTAAGTATGCGATATCCAAGCAATCTCACTAAGTGTTGCAATGAAAGTAAAGATGCTAAGTAAAGAATATAGAGATGGAGTCGAAGGAAACAGAGAAATGTATTTAAAACAAATTGTATTAATTCCTTGATCACAAAATGTCATACAATACAATATAAGAAAATAAAGGGAAATGAAATGACCAGCTGGAAGCAAAGACTTGCTTCCAGCGGATGTGCGTCAAGGCTGCCAGTGGTGCCATGGATGGGCAGTGGAGCTAACTCTCTCGAGATCTAGCTTCGGTCAAAGGCTCCGATCGTCACTCGGAATGGATGAAGAAGGTGGAGAACTCTCAATCGTCTTCTCACGCATTTTGTCTAGATCGTGGGGAAAATCCTCAGATAACTTGAATTTCTGCTCATCGGCTTCTATTTATAGATCTTGGGTCACCGACAACATTAATGGACTACTCTGAGTCTGACATTCGGTGCGTTAGTCCTTTTTGAACCTCTGCCACTAACGGCGTGGTAGGTGAAATGTCAACATCATCTTTTGATTTTTCTCGAGGTAGATGTGTTGATGCGTTTATTCCACCAACCTTGCGTTACTCCCATTAGTATACATTGTCGTGTAACGACAATCATTCAATGACCGCATTCGCTTAATACCGCAACTCTACACGATGACCACAATTGCTAAGTGAACGCAACTCCCATACGATGGACGCATACGGCTAATTACCGCAACATCCGTGCGTTGATTGATACATTTGCCTTTGCGATGGAGAGTTTCTCCATATGCGGTCGTCTATATGGTGGTTCGGTTTCCGCGTTTGCGTCCATTTCCTGTTTTAGCTACAAAAATAGAACATTGAACGCATAATAACACATAATAATGAATTAGCTGAGATTCAACATGTTGATTGATGCAAGCTCAATTTCTCGTGAATTCCTAGCACAATTGCCACATATTCTGCTTAGCAACCTTCATAATTCTAAGTAAAAGGCCTAAGATGACATGCATTTCTGCATGTCATCACCCCTATAGTTACATTTATCTCCTTAAGTAACACTAATCCCTCTAATGAGCAATAAATCATAGTCCAACTATGATCAAACTCTTCTCAGGCCAGGAAAGGCTGTGGTGCCACATTGTTCAAACCCTAGATCGGCCCTTAAGGAAGTAATTTATCTTACCCGATGTTGGGGAATGAGTGAATCCCTTCTTGTGTAGCTGTGTTCCCAAATCTCTAATTAGATGAATCCCCAATGTTAGGCTTATTAAGTCCACGATCTGGCCATTCTCATCCATACAAATCAAATGACCGCCTTCATAGGCAAGAGTTCACAACTCACACAGGATTTAGGTCATGTTAGCTATGGTATGAAACTCGAATCCCATTTTCTCTACTTAGATGAGTAATTAGAGAAATAAAAAGGTATAAGTTAAAGTTTATGTTGTAGGAAGAAGGTTAGAGAAAAAGGAAGAAGAAATTCTAAAGTGTGGAAATAGGACTCTCGGTTGGCTTTGTCTTGGCCTTAGTAAGTGAAAATTTGGCTAAGTATAAAAGCCAAGAGTAGGCATACGTTGGTGTAGAATTGACGCATGAGGCATTGTGTGTGTGACAACCAAGGTTTGTAGAAGTTGTGTGAGGTTAAGTGTTGAAGCAAAGGACAAGCTGTGCATTGAAGTTAAGGCCCATGTTGGACGCATGAAGGCCCATGCGTTGGTATGAGGCACGGCTAAGCTAGGCATCATGCATTGGAATGTGATGCTTGGCAAGGAAAAGTGTGAGCACAAGGTAGTCGTGTGGTGGCAAGTGGCGTTGGCCAAGCATTGGCGTGAGTGGGCTGCTCATGCGTTGGGATGACATAGGTGTTGCGTGATCGTGCAGCGAGGAAGAGCCATCATGCAACGAGTATGGGCCAGGCACGAGCAAGGAAACGCTCAGTTGTGCGCGAGCGTGGGTGTTAGGCGTTGGGGTGTTGCACGAGGGTGATTTCATAGTGGCATGTGGGGTTGCACGATAAGCACTAGATGATGAGCGATGAGCGCAAGGCTGAGCGTTGAGGTTGGACGTGCGTGCTGACTAGTGTACGGTGATGAGAGGATGCACACTAGAGCTATGCGATGAAGCGAGGAAGTAGGCGATGAGCGCAAGGCTGCGCGATGCGCGCTGGAGCTATGCGATGAGCGTGACAAGGCCGTGTGATGCTAATACGATGCCAAGGCTTGAAGGTGATATGCATTGGCCTATGAAGTATGCGCCAACCATAAGGCTAGGCATGGGAAGAATATGCGTTGATGTTGAAGGGTAAAGGCATGCGACAAAGCTTGTCCATGTGCCTAGGAAGTTGATCGCATTAGGAAGGCAAGCCAAGGCCTATGTGTTGGTACCATGTGATGGTTAGGGCATTTGAGGTTGGAAAGAGCTTCATAGGCACTTGTGGCAAAAGTAGCCTGGGTGTGGAGTTGGCGATGGTCATAGTCCTAGTTGAACGCATGCACCAAGGGTGAGTCATGCGAGGAGAAGAGTATGCGGCCAAGTAAGGGCTTGTGATGATTTAAGGTTAGTGTGGCAAATGAGGGTGATGTGATGGCCAAGTCATGCGATCAAGTAAGCATCGGCCATGAAGTTGGAAGGAAATGGCTAAACCAAGAGGAGTTTGAGCTTAAGCTAGGAGGAGGTGAATGAATATTAAAGCATGCAAAGAGGACTTGTGCATGAGGAGGACAACGCAAACTTCATGCAAGTAGGAAGTGGCATGGAAGTAGGTGGTGGCAAATCAAGGTGAAGACATTTCAAAAGTTCTTTAGTAGAAGGTGTCATGCAGTGGAGCATTCTAAGGGCCTATAAATACCTCAACAACGTTTCCATTCAATTCACAACACATTTCCTTTCAAAGGACATTAGGAATAGTGTTTGAGAGCATATTCAGAAGAAACTTTGCATTGATCATAAAGAGCATGCGTTGATAGCAAGACCATGCATTGATCAAGAAGGCAGAAGGTGCAGGTGTTGTCCGGGCATTGGGGACAAACTATAGCACCAAGTTCAAATGAGAAGTTCTCCTAAACTACTTGTGCAAATTAGGTGATTCATGAGCCAAAATCTCAAAAATTGAGCGTAGTTTTTGAGCAAGGGCTGTTGCAGGGGAAATCTAAGAGAAGGGCTGTCAAAATCAAAGGAAACCGAGAGTTGTTCATAGAAGGTGTGACAATTGAGCAAGGTTGAGTAATCTTAAGATTTTGAGCTCTTGCGGTGGTGTTTAAAGACCAAATTTTAAGGTAATTAAGTTAAGGCATTTCTAAACATATTTATAGAAAGAAGTGTCTCGAGATAAGGTTTGGAATTATGTGTAACCTGAACTTTAAAATAAATATGGAGATTAAGGTTCAAAAGGAAGCCAAAGGAAACCAGGGAACTTGGAAAGAGAGAGAGGTTTCTGCCAGTCAAGGTGAGTGGTATTCTTTTAAGGTCTTAAGCATATCTTTTATGATTTATGTTTATGTTGTGGATGAATAGCCAAAACGAGAATGAGAATATGTGGCCAGGATGGTCAGGGGGTTAATAGACCTAGTTTCTGAGCCCAAAGCAGGATCTCATGGGATGGTCAAAGGGCTATGAGGCCTAGTTTCTGAGCCTGTAAGAGGAACCTCGTATAGGATGGTCAGAGGGCCGACGGGCCTAGCTTCTAAGCCCATAAGCGGGAATCTATGTGCATATAGGGAACATAGGAGATTAAAGATTATGATAAGTATTAATTTTGACTATCTACCATGTTTGTAGGTAGGGTTGAGAATGGACTCAATCGAGACTGAGGTTTGGATGTTAACCTCACAAATATGATATGCTTTTATTGCAATAAGTTGAAAGAGACTTGTTATGTTATTACCACTCATTGAGCTTCTTGAAGCTCATACTTTTCTTTTGTGTTTTTCTTCCCAGGTAGCGAAAGATGGGAAGTTTTAGGGTGCTGCTAAGATCACGGTCTGCCACGCCACAACCACACTTCTGGATTTAAGTTGTGTTGTAAACATTTGTAGTTAAGTTCGAAGTTGTTGTTGGGGTTGATGCCCTAAATCTCGTAGGGTCCTGTAGTTTGTAAACATATGTATGAACAAACATTTGTGATGTAATAATTTGAGATATTTTCTTGACTACTGTCTATGAAATATGAGATATTTTAGTTGCATTAACCACAAACCAATAAAATAAGATCCCTAGTTTTCGTTGTAACTTAATCATGTATGTGGAAACATACAAATGAATCATGCCTTAAGTGATAACCTAAATGGTTTATAGTATATGGATAAATAAGGGAAACCTTATCCTGGTGACACTACAGATACGACCTGTTTTGTAGATGTTACAAGTGTTGTAAAGTGCTACAGATGGTCTGATCCTGATCATTCATGTGGAGACATACGAGCGGGGTATCCTATACAAAGGAGTTTGTATAAGACTGGACCACAAAATATTTAGTCTTGTTATATAACGTCGTTCATGACAGAGATTTCATTTCACTAGGATGACCATAGGTAACATGACCTTAATCCTGAGTGAGTTGGGAACTCTTGCCTATGAGGGCAGTTCTTTGATTTGCATGGGTGCGAGTGACCAGATTGCTGACTTAAACTTACCACTTTAGGGATTTGTCTGATTAGGGAGCTGGGAACTTAGCTACACAAGAAGGATTCACTCCTTCCCCAAAGCAGGGGTAAGTAGATAGATTGTTCTCTTAAGGGCTGATTTCGGGGCTTGAACAATGTGGCGCCACACACTTTCTCATGGCCCCAGAAGTGTTCACTCATAGTAGGACTATGATGCATTGTTCATTAGAGGAATTAGTGGTACTTAAGAAGTTAGATGTAACTATAGGGGCAAAATGGTAAATTGGCCTAGTTGTACTAAGGAGCAATCTGTGAAGGGTTATCGTATTGTTGGTTGGTTATATCCAATGGGCACAGAAATATATATGTAGTGCGAAGAGTGCAGCTGGCAGTCTTTAGTTAAGTGCCCGATAGTTAATGGATGGTGGATATCGTAATTAAAAATTTTAGTTAGTTATTCACGTACCGTTGGAGCTTCAAGCTACAAGTCCATAAGGTCCCCTTGGTAGTTCAATGGATTCAAGTTGAGAATCAGTTTTTGGGTTAGTTTGAAGTGTTCAAATTCATAAGAGAGAATTTGATTATATATGATATAATTAAATTGCTTCAATTATATGTGATATAATTGATTTGATGTATTAGATACATTAATTGGAGGAATCGATATAAATATGATTTATGTTAAATAAAGGAGAAAAAAACTATGGTTTAAATACTATATATGATGTGATATTAAAACTATAGGTTATAAATAGAATATGATAAGTTAGTTATTATATTTATTTAAAATAAAAATAATTATGAGATAATTGTTTTAGTTGGTTATTTTTTTTCTCCATTAACTGTGCAAGTGGGAGGTTAATTTCAGTTTTTAATAACTGAAGAATAAAATGTAAAGAGTTTTCATTTTTTGAATAATCGCTGCATTATCGCATTACTAATTGATCGAGCGAAAGAAAGCTATGCAATAGCCCTTTCGAGAGACTAAACGATCGAGTGAGAGATTGCTAGACGATTGCTCACGAGAGCGAGAGATTGCTAAACGATCGAGTACCCACTGTCTATACGATAGACTAAACTTTTCTCCCACTTACTCGATCGTGTAGCTCGATCGTACACATCCTCCTTCCCTCTACCAAATTCACATAGAGCCCACACCTCCTAGATTCTTACTCCGAGAATAGAATACAAGGTAACCGAATGGTATTATCGAGGGTTGTCGTTCGAGGATCAGACTGTTTGTGATTACACTGGGTGTTCGTTGCATTTGTGATCGTTGAGACTTTGCTGGGATGCCTGACCAGTGTAGCTCGAGGGAATATTTGAAGAAGAGTTCTTCAAAGGTATCTCTCTTTATTCCATTTGTATTTAATGAAGAAATGATGCTGTAATTTTCTCTAAGATGCATAACTGTTCTTGTATATTTGTGAATGCATTTATTCTTTCATAATGGGCTTGGAAATATCTTGCTTCCAGTTGTTGTTTATTTCCTTGGCTTAAAGTTTGTAATAAAATAAAGTTTAGCCAACCAGTTGTTGTTTATTTCCTTGGCTTAAAGTTTAGTAAGCGGAAAAGGTCAGATGGGCAATAGGTATCACAAAAGGATGGTATATGTCGTCCTCACGCCTTCTTTTAGGTTCAAGAGGTGAGCTCGAGAGAAGGTGTGACAGATGGTCATCTTGGTGAAATGTAAGTCTCTATTGTGAACGACATTATATAATGAGACTAGTCATTTCGTGGTTCGGTCTTATACAAACTCCTATGTATAAAATATCGCCCTACTCACATGTCTCCACATGAATGATCAGGATTAGATCATTTATAGCACTTTACAACAATTGTAACATCTACAAAGCGGGCCATACTCGTTGTGTCACCAAGATAATGTATCCAGCTTTATTCATCTACTACAGACCATTTAGGTTATCACTTTAACCTAATCCACCCGTATGTCTCCACATACATGTTTAAGCTACAAGATAACCTTGGATGTTAGTTTATTGATTTTTGGTTAATGCAACTCAAATTGAAATAAAATTAAGATGTTTGTACAATACAATTACAAACTATAGGACCCTACGAGATTTAGGGCACCAACCCCAACACTTCCAACACCTATAAGCCTCTATCATGTTAGAAATTGAAGGGATTGAAACATTCATCAGAGAAGCCCTAAGTGATAGGCACTCTGACAGAAAATTGCCATATTTTATCAAACTTCCAGAACACCTCATCTTTGGCCACAAGTTGTCCTAAAGGAATCTTGAGGATATCATGTACATCTTGAGGAAGAAACACCTCCCTGATAAGAGCTTTATTCCAAAGACCTTCAATATTAATCAGAAAAGCCACCGAAATGTCTTTTGCCCAAATCTGTGCCCAACTTGGTCTTAAATTTCCATCCATTGGAATCTAAGGATCTTTATCAATAGAGATGCTCCTCCAATTCCCCACCTTCCATTTGATGCCTTGAGAAAACAACTCTCTACCCTACTAGAGTTAGTAAAAATAACTCGTGGGGTTAGGGGTCCATAGAACCCCAACTCAATTGCATCACGAAATCCCTGGTTTGATAGGAGATAGGGGTTAAATCGGGAACTTTTATAGGGTCCCCAATCCGGGATAGGGCGAGGATGGAAAGGGTATCCCCTCCGACTCCAATTAGAATTTTTTATTATTATTATTATTATTATTATTATTATTATTATTATTATTATATATATATATATATGTATGTATGTATGTATGTATGTATGTATATGTATATTATTTTAAACATAAATAATTGTTTATTTGTAGGAAAATGAAAAAAGCACAACCACTCAATCCAAGCCCAAACCCAATTCGAAAACCCTAATATTTTCTCTTCCAACTTCCATATTAGATTATCATCTCATCTCTTTCATTCTCGAGTCCCACCCACGGTTGTATTCCCATTTAAGCCTCTTCTTCTCAAATCTCCTCCACATTTCTTTAAACTCAACAACCACAACACCGCCTAATAGCACCAAAAATATGTTATTTCCCTCTACTTAATTCGGAGCCATTCATTCATTTAATGTGTTTAATTGATTATTTACAGATCATGAGTGTTTAAGAGATAGAACAAAGCGTTGGAGTAAAACGGTTCTAAAACAGACCAATTTGAAGCTCAATTACATCAAAAGAGAAAGAAGACATCAAAATTATGAGAATACTTCTGAGGGAGCATCGGGCAGAAGTGCAACAACACCATGCTCGACGTATTTTCCCGATAGCTCATAATTTTGGAATGTGAGGAAGCATTGCAACGCTATAAACTTTAATGGAACAAACGCGTACGTTGAAGCGTCGCTATATTGCGCTTCAACAAAGGGGGTGGGTTCCCAGGCCCCTGACGTAAGTATTTATGCATGTGATGTATGTTATATTTAAATTTAAACACGTATGTACATATTGTATGCCATGTAGATTTAAAATCCCACCATAAGAAGCATGTAACACGCATTGTATATATGTTATAAAGAGTTATAATATATAGTATGCATGTTTAGGGTTTTTAAAGTTTAATATAAGTGTTATATTAAAGTTTGAATGTCTTTTATGTATGTTATGGATGCAAAATATGTCTAATATTTTATAAGTTCTTATAAAATTGGATTAGACATTAAAATCCATAACAAAGATAAGTTCCATGCTCACATAGGTCAACTACTTATTTTAATAGTTAAAATAGGTCATTATCTTATAAAATATGGTTACAAACTCAGCCGATATATACTTCTATCTAAGGATGGGGGTACTTAATTTGACGGTCTACGGAACACCCTTTACCTGGGGATTATGGCCGAATGATTGAGCATTGTTAACCAGTTTTATGAGCATACGTGAGCGGTGTGAGGTAATAAGATTAGTTTATCACCTAGACATCATAGGTTAAATCCAATTATAAACATTATACTTGGATAAACCACATAGACTTAGATTGTTTAATTAATAGAAATAAACCTAACTAAAAGTATATCCAAACAAGTAGAACACTTCAGTGGGAGATTAATAACATATATAATATATTGTTAGAATACTTTAATGGGAGACTAATAACATATACGATATGTTATTCTTAGCTCTCACGTTCCTAAAAGCTCACATTGTGAGATTCATGCTTCGTTTCGTGTCACCCTGGGAGTGACCTCCATTTAGAAAGTGTTTGCATGGGTCAATATCAAAGGTGAATAGGGGAAGTTGTTCAAGGTAAATTCAAATATATATGATATATTGATCTTAGCTCTCACGTCCCTAAAAGAGTTCACACCGTGAGATTCATGCTTGACTTCGTGTTGCCTTAGGAGTGACCTCCATTTGGAAAATGTCTGCATGGGTCAAGATCAAGGTGAATTAAGGAAGTAGTTCATAGTAAGTGGGAGAAGGATATGTGTCAACGTGTCTTGTGGTCTCTTCCATTAGTTTGGACCATGAGATTCCTATATTGCGTCTGCTTGTTGACTTTAGGTAACCTTTTCTAGTCATTTAACGATGGCTATCCCCTCGGAGGGTTGTAGCATGGGATTCGAAACAACTCAAACTCCAAAAATGGCTAGAATTTCTTAGGTCCATTCCTAACCTTGACTCTCCAGTTCGGTATCATCGTTGGGGTCGACATCTGAAGTCTGAAATTTGAGGGTTACACTTACAAAATTACTAAGTTTTTGTAAGTTCTGACAAAAAATGGTAACAAAATAACTATAGGAATAAGAGTTATTCTAGAGATAGTATTAGTCAAGAATGTCTTGCTTTAGTGAAGGAGTATTTGACTGTCCCTCGGTAGCACTTATTCTGACTCACATAGTATCATTGTAAATAACTAATGAAATTCGAGTACATTATTACTTTATGTTAAAATGAAATTGGATTTAATTGTAATTTACTAATTAGAATTTTTTTAAATTTTCAGTATATTGAATTCTTCAAGATTACACACTTCCAATTTAGTTAATAGTTTTAATCATTCACCATGCAAATTAAACATACTAGCAAATGATGATTCAAAATTTGTTTTAACAGAGGAAAATCCTCTATCTCCCAACTCGTATACAAATCAAAAGGTTTTGAACAATATAGATGAGAAAACGAAAGTAGCACAACAAAGTAAATATAATTTGCTTGTCATTAAGACATGCTTGGCGGAAAATGATAAAAATAGCTGGATAGTAGATTCAGGTGTTGCTAATTATATCTGTATTTTCACTCAGAAAACTAGTTCCTGGAGATAACTTACAGAAGGTGAAGCAACCTTTAAGGTAGGAATCGTGGAGGTTGTTTCAGCTAAAGAAGTGTGAGATATGAAGTTATTTGTAGGAGATAGATACATTTTTCTTAAAAATGCTTATTACATTCCTTTTATGAAAAGGAATTTAATATCTGTCTCGTGTTTACTATAACAAAATTACAAAGTTTCTTTTGAAAATAATGAAGTGTCCATTACTTCGAAAGATACAAGAGTTTTTCTGTAAAACTAGAAAATAACTTGTACATGTTAAAACCAACTGAGGTAAAAGTCATCTTGAACATAGAGATGTTTAAAACAATTGAAACTCAAAATAAGAAACGAAAATTTTCTCCAAACGCCTTTCTTTGGCACTTGAGACTTGGTCACATAAATCTCAACAGGATTGAGAGATTAGTTAAGAACGGTCATCTAAATCAGTTAGAAGATAGTTCATTACCTCCATGTGAATCATGTCTTGAGGGAGAAATGACTAAGATATCTTTTTCTGGAAAAGGTCTTAGAGCCAAAGAATCCTTAAAGCTAGTACGTTCAGACCTTTGTGGTCCGATGAATGTTAGAGCAAGAGGAGGATATGAATATTTCATCAGTTTTATCGATTATTATTCAAGGTATGACTATATTTACCTAATGCATCATAAGTCCGAAACACTTGAAAAGTTCAAGGAATATAAGGCAGAGGTTGAGAACCAATTAGGTAACAAGATTAAAACACTTCGATCAGATCGGAGTGGTGAGTACGTGGACTTAAAATTCTAGGACTATTTGATAGAATACGAAATTCAGTCTCAACACACAACACCTAGCACACTTAAAAAAATGGTGTTGTAGAAAGGAGAAATAGAACCATGTTGGACATGGTTTGTTCTATGATGAGTTATGTTCAGTTGCCAAGTTCTTTTTGGGGTGACGCAGTAGAAACTGCGGTATATATATTGAACATGGTTCCCTCGAAAAGTGTTAAAAAACACATTACTTGTTATGAAGAGGACGTAAAAGTAGTTTACTTCACTTCAGGATCTGGGGATGCCCAACACATGTGTTGGTGTAGAATCCAAAGAAATTGGAACGTCGTTCAAAAGTATGCCTATTTGTAGGCTATCCTAAAGAGACAAAAGGTGGTTTCTTTTATGATCCTCAAGAAGATAAAATATTTATATCAACAAATGCAACATTCCTGGAGGAAGACCACATGAAAAATCATCAACCCCACAGTAGGTTAGTATTAAGTGAGATGACCAGAGAAACTATAGATAAATCAATAAGAATTGTTGATCAAGCAGGTCCATAAAAAAACGTTGATGAAATTGGTACTTCATGATAACTGGCAGAAATGCCAGTTATTATAAACCTTTTATTTAGAATTATGAGGGCTAACAAGTAGAAAATACGGTGATAATACTTAGAATTTGTGAAAAATTGAGTTTTGCATCGATTAGCACCTAAATCCTCACTGACCCCAATATTATGCGTTACTTTGTGCCAAAGTGTCTATTTTTGTAGCTATCGCATGAATCAAACGCATGCGTTGGAAATAAGCAATCGCAATCAAACGCATACGCTGAAGCCAAGCGACCGCAAAGACAAACACATGCGGTGAAAGCCGTTATCACATAGACGAATGCTTACGGTGATCGCATGTGTCCATCGCATGAAAGTTGCGGTGATCAAATGCGTCCATCGCATGGAAGTTGCGATGATCAAGCGAAATGCGGTAATCACTTGGAGATTGCAGCCACGGAGTGATGACCATAATAGAAGGGCGATCACAAGATGGGTAGAATGCATTGATACTTCAGTTGAATCAGGCTCGGACGCGTACGATGGGAGTATCAACAAGATAAGATGATGTGACATTGCTCATACTGCGACAAAGGCAGTAGTGAGACATAACACAATCATGATAGTTTTCGGCGTTTAAACTCTATAAATAGCCCTTTGGACCTTCATTTCAAGACATCTGAACTTCTGCCTCAAGGCAGAGGTTTGTGATCACAGATGAGAGCATAAACGAGATTTTCAGTGAGAATTCTTCATCTCCACAAACCAGACCGAGTGACGACCGGAGCTTTCACCGGAGATAGAGCTCGAGAGAGACATCTCCACCATTCATCCATGGCACCACCAGCATCCTTGACGCAGAGTCTTTCATTTCTTCTCTAACCTTTGTATTGTGTTACATTTTAGCTTAAGATATTAAGACATTTTGTAATCAATGCATATCTTGCTTCTTTCGATGCCATCTTCTTCATCATCTTTATCTTTATCATCATTTACCTTCATCGTTTATTTATCAAAGGCAATCACATACTTAATCATGTAGCCTAGAGATAGGAAGCATGTAGCAACCCACCGAGAGGTGTGCATTGTGCGAGTATAGTGAGTTAATCCTCTTTGCTTGGTGAAAGGTTGTAGCAACACTTATCTATGGGTTGTTGCAATGCTTGTCTATAAGTTAATTATTCGCGTCCAACTGCCTGAGAAGGTAAGAGATGGAACATACTAAAGCAAAGTATGCATCGTTTCTAGAGATAAGCACAATCTTATGCTCGACGCAACCATGCACTATAGAGATATAGCCATGCGGCTGACCACCGAGAGGTGTGCGATGCGTTAGTGTGACAAGCTGGGATTACTCGAGCGATTTAAGGTAATAAACATTATTATGCGTTAATAGTTGTTATGTATCTACCAATTCTCACCGCAAGTCTTACATTGCTCAATCTGTTTAGTTAGGAGTAGGAGTAGTGTGTAATCCATTAAACTTGTTCTTTTTATATTTTATTCATCGCCTCAAACGCATTGCTTCACAGGCATTATTGAGTGACAAGTCCCTGTGTTCGATCTCGGATTACCCGAGAAACTTGCGTTCTCGTTATACTTAACGCGAACGTAAGAAAACTTGTGATAGGAACGTGTGGTCATTGCATACTAGATTAACATATATTTTCCATTCCAACGCATGACCTCCGACACATGAGTATAAACGCATAGCTTAAGCCATGTACAACGCATGATTGCGTGCATAACCCCATCATTTTTCCTTCCAACACTTCACGTCCTTCTCAAGAGTTGAGAGTGCCTCGACGTAATGGGAGGGTTGTTCATCAGCTTGACTGTTACATGGGTTTAACAGAAACCTAAGTCATCATGCTAGATAATGGCTTAGAGAATCTATTAACATTCAAACAAGCAATGGAAAATGTGGATAAAGACTAGTGGATTAAAGCCATGGACCTTGAAATGGAGTCAATGTACTTCAATTCAGTCTGAGATCTTGTAGATAAACCAGAAGGGGAAAACCCATCGATTTCAAGTGGATCTACAAGAGAAAACGAGACCAAGCTGGTAAGGTACAGTCCTACAAAGCTAGACTTGTGGCAAAAGGGTTTATCCAAAGAGAGGAGGTAGACTATGAAGAAACCTTCTATCTGGTTGTCATGATCTACTCTTATCCATTGCCGCATTTTATGATTATGAAATCTGGCAAATAGATCTCAAGATTGTAGAATTGTATCAACAGCAGCAGAAGCACAATGATCATCTAAGCACTCAAATTCACTAATTTTTGCATAATATAAAGCATGCTTTTGCAGAAAAAAATGAGTTTTAAGACATACCTCTTGTAGAACTTCTTCAAAGTTCCTTCACCAGCTGTTATCTTCTCCAAATCTTATTGTAGACCACCTCAAGATCTTCCCCACTATTCTCTTGGTGCTCTAGATTGAGTTGTGGGACTCAAAACAAGCTTAAATCAAGTGTAGAAGGAGAAAAACTCACTGTAGCAACCTTGTTGAAGAACCCTTTCTTCAACCCGAATTTTCTCTAAAATTCTCTATAGATTGCATGCCCAATTTTCACTCCAATCTCTTCATTATATTGCAGATCAACATGCAAAGAAAAGAGTTGCATGAGTTGCAGCTCATGCTTGGAGAAGACAAGGCAAAGATATTGCCATTTGAATGAGCTACTTGGTGATGGATAATGGAAAAACCTCTTTTTCCATTTAAGTGTTTTGTTTTCTTTTTCTTTTTCAATTTTATCTCAAAAAATCAAAATTTGATTTTATTAAACCTATTTTGATTTTAAAATGAAAATTTTAATTAATTTCATAAATTAATTATTAAATAAAATTAATTAATTTAATATCAAACATTAAATTAATTTTAACACATATCCATCTTTATATATTTAAATCATATTTAAATATATAAATTCTCCTATTCTGTTTAATTATAAAATTAAACATATAATTATATCTTAATTCTAATTTGAACTCGCGGACCTACAGATCATGGGCTTCAACGATCCGAGAGTAATTGGTTAAACTCATTAGACCAAATTAATCCTCATTCATTAACTAATGGGTCATTCCACTAAAGTCCATAGTTGTACTCCCCTCACTGTAGATATATTATGTCCACACGATTTAACCATAATCAGCAAGTCGACCCTTCACAGGTTGTTCGTAATAACGACTGGGTCAAATATCTGTTTTACCCCTGAGATTACGTTTTATTCCTCAAGTCCTCACTGATTCTCTAATGAACAATTGGTTGATGATCCAATCATCAAACCAAACGCTCTCAGCCTAGTGAGAGGGTGAGACCCCTTATTCAAGACCTGAATTTAGTACTTGAAAGAACAACATTTCTCTTATCCCTAAATCGGATAGGTGTGAACTCTGTCTTGCACCTTATGTCCCCAGCTATCTATCCAGTCTTACCCCTGAAGTGGGAGTCTTATTGAGCCGGCACTGTTGAGCCAACCTTCAACTATGCAAATCTAAGGGCAATCCCGAATAAATAGGAGTTCATAATTAGCTCAGGATTAAGATCGAGTTACCTAGGTCATCTAGGTGAAATAGTCAGTCTTAAATAGTAAACAGCGTTATAAAGTAAGAGTAACTTATTTCTTGGTCCTGATCTTATGCAAACTCATTGCATAGGACGCCCTACTCCTCATGTCATAACAGGATCACATCGTATGTAGCATTTTACAATTCTTTGTAACAACTATAGAGTAGGCCGCATCCAATGTTGTTACCATAATAAGGTACCCAACCTCATTCATGTACCATAGATCACTTTGACTATTTACTCGAATCCAATCCGATCTTATGTCTCCACATAAAGTTCAAGTACTCATACAATAGTCATGTGTCTTAGTTTATTGGATTTAGACTTTCATACAATTTATGAGATCAATAACAAGTATATTGATAATAGAAAATGTTTATTATTTTACAAACTGCGAGTTTTTAGGACATAAAACCCAACAAAGACAGCCTTTTTGAATGGCTATCTTGAGAAGGGTATTTATATGTCTCAACCAGAAGGGTCTATAGAATAGGGTCAAGAGCAAAAAGTTTACAAGCTTAATAGGTCAATTTATGGGTTAAAACAAGCTTCTCGATCCTGGAATATGAGATTTGACATTGCGATCAAATTTTATGGCTTTGAACAAAATGTTGACGAACCTTGTGTTTACAAGAAGATTGTCAACAAAACTATAGCTTTTCTGGTTCTGTATGTTGATGATATTCTACTCATAGGAAATGAAGTAGAATTTCTTGCTAACATTAAGAGATGGCTTGCTACGCAATTCCAAATGAAGGATTTGGGAGAAGCATAGTATGTTTTTGGGATCCAAATAGTCAGAATTGAAAGAACAGAACTTTAGCATTATCTCAGGCACCTTATATTGACAAAATATTGTCTAGATATAAAATGCAGAATTCCAAGAAAGGTATGCTACCTTTCAGGCACAAAATTCGTTTGTCTAAGGAACAAAGTCCTAAGATACCTCAAGAGGTTGAGGTTATGCAACGAATTCCATATGCATTAGCAATAGGGAGTTTAATGTATGTCATGTTGTGTACTTGTCCCGACATATGCTATGCAGTTGGAATCGTCAACAGATATCAGTCCAATCTAGGATATGATCATTGGACTGACGTTAAGAATATCCTCAAGTATCATCGAATGATGAGAGACTATATGCTTGTTGTGGTGCTAAGGATTTGATCCTTACAGGATACGCATATTCTGACTTCCAGACTGATATCGATTCAAGAAAATCTATTTTGGGGTCAGTACTCACTTTGAACAAAAGAGAAATAGTATGGAGAAGTATCAAGCAAAGTTGTATTGTTAACTCCACCATTGAAGTTGAGTATGTTGTTGCATGTGAAGCAGCTAAAAAAGCAGTATGACTAAAAAAGTTTGCATAGGATCAGACCAAGAAATAAGTCACTCTTACTTTATAACGCTAAGACTGGCTATTTCGATCTGATGACCTAGGTAACCTGACCTTAATTCTAAGCTAACTATGAACTCCTGTTTATTCGAGATTATCCTTAGATTTGCATATATGAGGGTTAGCTCAACAGTGCCGGCTCAATAAGCCTCCCATTTCAGATGTAAGACCGGGTAGATAGTTGGGGACATAGGATGTAAGACAAAATTCACACCTACCCAATTTAAGGATAGTAGAAAGGTTGTTCTTTTAAGTACTGAATCCAGGTTTTGACACAAGGGGCCCCACCCTTTCATTGGTCCGAGAGGGATTAAGTTTAGTGATTGGATCACAAACCAATTATTCATTAAAGGATTAGTGAAGCTTAAGGAACAGGATGTAATTTCAGGGGTAAAACAATAAGTGACCCAACCATTATTACGAATAACTTATGAAAGGTCGACTTACTAATTATGGTTAAATCAAGTGGACAGAAATATATCTACAGTGCAATTATCAAGCTATAATGGCGTGTCTCGATAGTCAATGAATATTAATTAATTCAATCTAAAGAGTTTAGCCAATTAATCTCAAATCGTTGGAGCTTATGATTTGTAGGTCCATAATGTCCATCTACTAGCTCGTAAAACATTAACACCTTGAATTAGTGAATTAAGTAGTTTTGAAATGTCCAAAATCAAAATTAAGATTTTCAATTTGAAATGTTCAAATTGAATTTAATGTTTTTTTTTAATTTGAAGTGTTCAAAATTTCAATTAGGGTTTGGATAATTATATTCGATATAATTAATATTTAATTTTGTTGAAATTAAATGAAATTGGAGAAGTTTAAAATATTTAAATGTTGATTTAAATATTAAATTACGTGAATATGATTCATGTATGAAATATGTATTTAATTAATTTAATAAATTTATTTATTTAAATCATTTTCGAAATTAGAAATTCAATTTGAGAAATTGAAACTTTTGTTTAATTTAAAATTTGATTTGAATTAAACTTAAAAATTGAAATTGGATTTGGATAGTGGAATTGTCCAAATCAATCCCACAATCCAACACCTATCCCACTTCTTCATGGCCTCTTGAAGTGTCAAGGGGTTGGTGAAGTGAGGATTACATCGATATTACATAAAACAGTTCCAATTTCTAAGATTGAAGAACAAGGATGCTAGAAAATTGTTTCTCTGTAGAAGTTCACTCTCTCTCTAAGACCCTTTCCTATTCCATACTAAATTCACTTCAAATTTAAGTTCCATCACTCAAATCCAGAGCTTAGATAGTAGAGAAGACACTCTTGTTGGTCTACTCTTGATTTGAAGCTAAAATTCGTGGAGAACAGCTTGGATTTGAAGGATTCTTCAGAGGTATATGTTCTAGAAACCCTCCTATATGAAAAACTGTGTTTGTATGCTCTTAGAACTCAAATTAAGTGTAAATAGAGTGCTTATTGATCTGATTGCTTCCGTTTCATGCTTCTACATTCTATCAATTGGTATCAGAGCATGATTTAAGAACTTAATTAACGTTAATTTGAGTTTGGTGGGTGAATTTCTATAGATGCATGTTTGGTTGACTGATATGGTTGAAATTCAACTTTGGCATTAGATTTCTCTTTGATTCAATTGTTAAATTTGTAATGGACTCTTGGTTGATGAGCTCATATGTGTGCTCTAAAGTATTGAATTTTATTGGAGTCAGTAGAGTTGAATTTAAGCTGTAATTGACGATTGAAGCAAGCAAGGTCCATAGTAGAAACCTGGAGGAGTAGCTACTGCTAGGCAGCCTTGCAACGCTGCCCATGAGCGTTGCAACGCTGCTCTTGATGAAGTTCATGGCGTTGCAATGCTGGAATGGAGTGTTGCAACGCTGCTCATTCCAACCCAAAAAGACGCACACTCATGAGTCGATTCACGCGGGGTTAATCTAGTTCAACCATTTTGGTTGACTCTTGGTTCAGTTCAGCTCAAATTGGATCGGTGCAGCTTCAATTGAGCATTGGAAGGCCGGATCGGGTCGGGTTGAGCGGTCTAGATTCAAATTGTAGTAGTTTTTTAAGCTGTTTTTGTAATAATTTAGTTTTTATTGCTTGCTTAGGATGCCAAATTTGAACCATATCAGTGTTGTTTAAATATTTATGCATGTTATATTTAAATTTAAACATGTATGTGCATATTTGTATGCCATGTAGATTTAAAATCCCACCATAAGAAGCATGTAACACGCATTGCATATATGTTATAAAGAGTTATAATATATAGTATGCATGTTTAGGGTTTTTAAAGTTTAATATAAGTGTCATATTAAAGTTTGAATGCCTTTGATGTATGTTATGGATGCAAAATATGTCTATTATTTTATAAGTTCTTATAAAATTGGATTAGACATTAAAATCCATAACAAAGATAAGTTGCATGCTCACGTAGGTTAACCACTTATTTGAATAGTTAAAATAGGTCGTTATCTTATAAAATATGGTTACAAACTCAACCGGTATATAATTTTGTCTAAGGCTGGAGGTACTTAAGTTGACAGTCTATAGAACACCTCCTACCTAGGGATTATGGTCAAATAATTGAGCGTTGTTAACCAGTTTTATGAGCATGCGTGAGTGGTGTGAGATAATAAAATTGGTTTATCACCTAGACATCATAGGTTAAATCCAATTATAAACGTTATACTTGGATAAACCACATAGACTTAGGTTGTTTAATTAGCCGAAATAAACATAAGTAAAAGTATACTCAAACAAGTAGAACACTTTAGTGGGAGATTAATAACATAGATGATAGGAGGAAGCTAGTGGCGATGATCAACGATCATTAAGAGGAGGAGATTGAAGAAGAACCTTTAGGTTTAAGATAGCAGAAGAGGCCTTGAGAGTGAACTTAGATTTAGCTCGAAGGGTTAGGCATATACAGAGAGATCACTTCATGAATGAAAAGGGATCTTCTCTACTATGCCAACATAGACTTCCAGTTCAACATCCAGAGAGAGTTGGACTCGCTGGTTTTAGATGGCCACTATGCCAACATTTTTTTTTGTACGGATGACCTTCTCTCGTGCGCCTTTATGTTTTATGATCCGTCTTCCACTATCCTATGAATTTTAACCTTATGACTCCTTTTCAATAGAAAGGAATAGCCAAACCAACACAACTACTAGTGTATAAAAAGACTTTTTTATGGTTTTTGGCCAGCAAACCGGTATCTCGGAGAAAGACGATCAAACAATTCCCAATCATGGTCTTTGCGGATTTGATCATCCATATAATATACAAAAAGAAACTCCAGATATTATGCCAACATTTTTTTTTGTACGGATGACCTTCTCCCGTGCGCCTTTATATTTTATGATCCGTCTTCCACTATCTTATGAATTTTAACCTTTTGATTATGTCAGACGACATTTTTAACCTTTTCAATGAACTTGCATTGGGATGAGATCTCCAACCCGACGCCTTTTTCAAAACCCGAACCTGATGCTATCATGATAATGCAACGAAGAAATTTAAGGGGAGAGCTTAATGATATTGTTGGGAATGTCCTAGAACTTACAGTTCGTGTCTATTTATCAATAATAATAAGTTGTTGATTTTGTATTCTATTATGAAAATCTAAAAAACATATCCATGACTATAGTCTGAATACTTTAACTTTATGTGGTGACATAAACAGGATCAAGTTAATAGTATATAACCTAAATGGTCTAATAAGTATATGGATGAAATTGGGTATCTCATCCTGGTAACACTATTGGATGCGGCCCACTCTGTAGTTGTTACAAGAAGTTGTAAAGTGTTACAAATGATGTGATCCACAAATCATTCATGTTGAAGCATGTGAGCGGGGGCATCCTATGCAATGAGTTTGCATATAGGCTGGACCACAAAAATAGTCACTTTTCTTTATACATAGTATATAGCCTAAATGGTCTAATAAGTATATGGATGAAATTGGGTATCTCATCCTGGTCTATTGGATGCTGCCCACTTTGTAGTTGTTACAAGAAGTTGTAAAGTGCTAAAAATGATGTGATCCACAGATCATTCATGTTGAGACATGTGAGTGGGGGCATCCTATGCAATGAGTTTGCATATAGACTGGACCACAAAAATAGTCACTTTTCTTTATAATGATCATTTACTGTTA
The DNA here is from genome assembly GCF_027475165.1 of Benincasa hispida. Classification (NCBI taxonomy): domain Eukaryota; kingdom Viridiplantae; phylum Streptophyta; class Magnoliopsida; order Cucurbitales; family Cucurbitaceae; genus Benincasa; species Benincasa hispida. The sequence goes on from NC_143486.1 coordinate 42,930,388, forward strand.
AAATTGACTATTTCATTTATTAAGTAACCTAGGTTAATAAGATCTTAATTCTGAGTAGCTATGTACTCCTGTTTGTTCGGGATTATCCTTTGATCTGCATGAGTGAGAGGAGTCCAACAGCACAGCTCAATAAGTCTCCCATTTTAGGGATAAGACCAGATGAATAGCTGGGGACATAGCTCAGCAAGATGAAATTCACTCCTATTACCCGATTTAGGGTTAGCAGATAGGTTGTTCTCTTAAGTACTAATTCCAAGTCTTGAACAATCGGGGCCCCACCTTCTCATGATAGAGAAAGGACTTAATTCATAGGTATTATGAATCAAAATTGTTCATTAGAGGGTCAGTATGAACTTAAGGAACAAAATGTATTCACCGGGGTAAAACATTAATCTTGACCTAGTTGTGATTACGAACAATCTATGAAGAATTGACTTACTGATTATGGTTATATCAAGTGGACATAATATATCTACAGTGAGGGGAGTAAAACTATGGGTCATAGTGGAGTAACCCATTAGTTAATGAATGAGATTAATTTAGTATAATGAGTTTAGCCAATTAATCTCGGATCATTGGAGCCTATGATTTGTAGGTCCGCGAGGTCCCCTACTAGCTCATAAATGGATAAGCTTTAGAGTAGCATGATAAGTTAATTTGAAACGTTCAAATTAGAAAGAAATGGAATAGGAGAATTTATATTTAAATATGATTTAAATATATGAAGATGGATTTGTGTAAAAATTAATTTAATATTTGATATTAAATTATATTTAAATGATGATTTAAATAATTTTTATTAATTTTATTAGAGAATTAATTTATGAAATTAATCTTATAAAATAAATAATATTTTCGGTTTTAAAATCTAGTGGATTTTGAAATCAATTTTTGATGAAAATAGAAAAATTGGAAACTTGCACAATGGAAAGATGGGTTTTTCAATTACCATCTTCAACTAGCTCACTCAAAACCCATTAACATTCTCTTTAATTATTCAAATCTCATGCAACCATCTTCTTTGCATATTCACATGCAATAAATAAAGAAGACTAGAGTGGAATTGAGAGATGATTTAAAAAGTGTTTTTTGAGAAAAAATCATGTTGAAGAAAGAGTTCTTCAAACGAACTGTTGCAGCGAGCTTCTCCCTAGTTTTTCGTTCATTCAAGCTGTTCTTGAGTCCCACAACCGATTCTAAAGCTCCAAGAAAATAGTAGGAAAAATCTTGAGGTGGTTCACGCTAAGTTTTGGAGAAGACAACTACCGAGGACCAAGATCTTGAAGAGTTCTATAAAGATTTACTCCAAACCCTCTTATATTAGTTGAGCATGCTTTAGTTTTTGCCAAAATTAATGAATTAGAATGCTTATTGATTCTTGTTATTTTCGCTGCATGCTAATATACTTTTATAGATATTGGGTTGGGATGAACTTACCCGTCCGATTTATTTTCTGAAGCCCTAACCTGATTTCAAATATGCAACCCGATTGAATAAAAATCTAAAAATCGGATGGCATTACCCGTGAAATCACGACAGTAGTGAACGTCTCAGCCTGGTGATGCCTTTTTCGAAGCCCTAACCCAGTAATAAATAGAAAGCCTGAACTTCAAATTTATTAATCAGAATAAAAAAAAAGCACAATCCAAATCAAATAGAGCATGTACATTACCTCTATCTCTGTTGGTCACTGCTTATATTACTTAATAATGACTGGCTGCATGTTGCTCAATTGTGTCCTGAATTACCACACGTAGTGCACCTTTGGGTTACATATTTAAAATTGGGTTAGAGCTTCGGAAAAGCAATCGAGTTGGTGAGTTCATCCTCAACCCGACATCATTAGGTTCTTCCCTTAAATTTATTCGTCGCATTATTATAATAGCATCAGGTTCGAGCTTTGAAAAAGATGTTGGGTTGGAGATCTTATCCTAGTGCGAGTTCATTGAAAAGGCTAAAAATATCGTCTGACGTAATAAAAAGGTTAAAATTCATAAGATAGTAGAGGGCAGATCATAAAACATAAAGGTGCACGCAAGAGGTCATCCGTACAAAAAAAAAACTCAATTTTCAGATTGGATTTAATTTTGCTTGGTAAATTTGGCATAAGTTCTTTTTTATTTTTTAGGGAGCGTTTGATGCACAGAATTGAGTTGATAATTATTATAGGAAGAGAGTAATTGAGAGATGAAAAATGTGAGATAACGAACAAGATAATAAGTGATATTTAATAATTGGTAAACTATTACCAAACGGTAGGTGGATCTTTTTTTTCCATCCAATCCAATCCAACTTGGGCAAACACCCCTGGTTGCTGCAGTGAGACCCCTCCAGTCCCCACTTTCTCACTCGAAACCTTCTTTCTACCCTTCCATTCATACTTAAGAACAACCGCCGGCCACCCTCATCGCCTTGTCCGTCGTGCCGCCAACCAACATCGTTGACAGCGGCGCCTCCGTCCGTGTCTTGCCGGAGTTTCCGCCGGCGGCGGTAAGTCTCACCGGATTCTCTCCTTAATCCGTGGTCTCTCTCTGTGTTAAGCTTAAGCGCCGCCGCTTGTAGTGCTCGCCGCCGTCGGTGTCGCAGACTGTCCTCCACTGTCGTCCCCTGAGTCCGCTGCCGCCAAAGCTGGAACCAGTATTTGCGTAAGTTTTGGGTGTTTTTGGATGATTTTTGGTTGGTATTTGTTGTCCATAGGATTATTTGGTTTGGAGATTGATTTACCGATGATTTTGAGATTAGATTCGAAGTTTTGAAGGGTTTAGAGTTGCCGTTCAGCAAGGATAGCAAGCGTTTGGAAATTCTGGTGTGTTGAGATCTTGAGACCCTTTTGGAATTGTTAATTAGCTGCTGGAATTTGTGTTTTCAGCCCTTATTCTTGAATTGTTCTTGACTTCTTGTTGAAAGCATTGGTAAAGATTTGAAGTGTATTTGGATCGATCCGCACCTTGGGTAAGTTGTTTGGTGACTTTTGGAGTGAGTTTGCAATTGTAATTAGGCTCTGAAGGTTGAAATTTAATTTAGTTGTTGCTGTAGGGTTTGATTCAAGGTCTCTCTAGGTCAAGAAGGAGATTTGATTGCTTGGATATAATATTTGAGGAGATTTGATTTCTTGGATATAATATTTGAGTTTATCTTCCAGGCAAGTGGCTGTTCTGATGACGACCTTATGGCCTGTTGGATATGTATATTTAATGTTTGAAAATTATGCATGATTTTGTGATGCTTAATGTTGATGTTTTATGATTCTGTATACTCTATACATGTGCGGATGTTGGAAATTGATGTGGGCAATTTATAACTTATTTTGGTATGCATGCCATATACGTTTGCATGTCTGTGTGATGTAAATGTACATGACACCCGAGCTAGGGGACCTCATGCATATTCTATTTGACACTTGCATCATGGTAATTAGTCATGAAAAAATTGCTTTGGGAAATTACTCATTTATCTTCTTGGGAACTTGTGATGGGGGAGGCTCCACTATGCCAAATGGGTGCCAACTACCATCGATGTGAGTGGGTTCTTCGGAGAACCCACACTTGCTTCGTTGAGGTAATTGTCAACACTGGCCACGTAAAGGCTGGAGTTAAGAGAAGGTCTCACATTGCATCATTACTTGCCTTTGTGGGGAGAGATGTGCATGTTTGACCCCATCGAAGGGGTTGCTTACTGTGTATTTTTAATATGCATCATTTTCAGGTAAAACTTAAGTTTAATTAGCTATACTAAGATGGAGGATGAGAATTTGATGTTTAAAAGCAATGCTAACTTGGGAAAAGTACCCTAATAAAAGTATGAAGTTTGAAATTGAATTGTAGGTTATAAAAGGGTTGGAAATGGTCACATATTTTGGTATTGAGATTATGTTTCACTTGGAAAGTGAAAAAGAGAACCTTTAACTTAAGACCAATAAGTGGGAGGAAAATAAAAGTATTTAATGAAGGTTTTATTATTTTGATAGGATAAAGGAAATTAATATTTTGAGGTCAAAGGCTAAGTTGGTTTGGCTTCCTAAGTTAAGAGTTCGTTGGTTGCGAACATTTGAGATTGACTTCAATTGGTTTTCCTTAGAAAATTTGGAGATGTTATATGAAGGGAGGTATAGACCTTTATGGACAACTGAAGTTTATTTTATAGAGATGGGATCATCGAGTGGTGGAGGAGGAACAAAAGTTAGAATTTGGAGGTGGTTGGATTACAACGTTGGATATCTTCTATTTTCTTAGAATGAGACAATTTACTTCTTTGGTGACTGATTTATGTGGAGGTTTGGTGGAGGAAGAAGTGTGTGGAGGGGAGGATTGGTGGTTGAAAGATGTCTGTTTTAGGGCCAAAGGTATAAAGATGGGTTTATTCCGGCGGTCTGCTATGTCAATCACAAGGATTTCTCCTTTTCGGTGAGTGGATCAAGTAGTTTGGTTGCTAAGCAGACAAGGGGTTGAGAGTTACTGGCTTATAGTTTTAACTTTGGTCTCTCAAAGGTGGGGTTCTGGCCCCATTTATTCTTCTTAGTTTCACATTATATCCTATCTAGCAAGGTCACTCTCTGATTGATGGGGCCTTTCGAGGTGATAATGGACTTATGAACACCATAAATCCATCCTAAGCCCTAAGAGAAAAAACCTAAGTTGGCTAGTGCACAAGAAAGCAAGGAATGAAAAAAAAATTAAATAGGCTTATCAAATGCTCTTTCAACAAAATCAACCAAAGAAGCATACAAGCATATCCAAAGTCGTCCTAATCAAACAAAAATGTAAAAATTTATGTAAAACTTTTGTGCACAAAAACGGGACAAACAAGATGCAAGTATAAGAACCAATAGAGCATAAGCACCATGCAACTCACCCTCCCCCAACCTAATCAATGCATTGTTCCTAATGCATGCAAGCAGCAAAGAAGGACAAATGAAAGAGAAACAAAAAATCTTCCCTGAAATGAAGTCCATGAGGGGCGGGTTGCTTGGGCAATACAAGGAGAAAAGAAAAGAGGAACCTGCAATGCAAAAACCAAAATTCCAGACAAAATAAAACCTACCTAAAAGAAGTTAACCTAAAATCTACTCCTAGAAAGCTAGCTAGAAAAGAAAAGAAGCTAAAAGCTAAAAATTAAGGGGAAAAAACCTAGGCTGAGGGCACTAAGTTAGAGAAAAGCTAATGGCCATCTGAATCCGGTGAGTTTGACTCTCTCTAGATGTCATACTGGAAGCCTATGTTGGCATAGTAGAGACAATCCCTTTCATTCACGAAGTGATCTCTCTGCATACACCTAACCCTTTGAGCTAAATCTAAGTTCACTCTCAAGGCCTCTTCTGCTATCCTAAGAGCACACTGACCTAAAGGTTCTTCTTCAATCTCCTCCTCCAGATGATCGTGTTGATCATCGCCACCAGCTTCCTCCTATTGCCTCTCCGCCGCCATGCCACCTTTAAAGGCAGAAATGATAATCCTGTTAATAGGTGCCTTAGGAGCTACCCCCTCTTCAAGCTATCCAATCTCCACACCTGGTCGTTGGCATAGCTCCGTGATCAAACACGGATACCTAAAACCGTCGATGGTGGCATGATGGTTGCAACGTCGGATGGAGGAACATATAACCTTCCCGACGTTGATAGAACGATCGATGTAGAGACATTAGAGCAACTTCATTCTATCCTTGGTCGCATCGGCCAAACGGGTGACTGACATCAACCTAGCACAAAGGAATGCATGCTAGATTTGATTAGAGACAATTAAATTCGTCCCTTTAATCTTAACAGCCATCCCATTTGTCCAGACTTTGTTCGATCCTTGGCCCACAGAGGGCCTCAGCAACTTGATCCTCATCAAATGGTTGTGACAAAAATCTAGAATACTCACCCTCACTAATGTTAGCCAAATGATAAATATTATTAATGCGAGAGGGAGAAAAAGAAATTGACACCCCTCTAACAACGGAGACATCCCTATCCTCAATGTTAGAGTAAAATTCCCGAACTATAGGACCAACCGCATCCTTAGGTTGTCCCGCTAATAACTCCCATCCACGCCACTGTTTTTTGGCGGTGATGTGGGGGAAGTAATTAGAATCCAAAGACATGGCTCGTTCGGGAATAAGGATTTTAGTGGCTATGGCATGCATAAAACACTCATATGCACTGTGAGAAGGGAACCTATTTTAGTCATATCGAGGCTCTTCGGGACGGTTGCTAGAGCTACTAGCTATCCCTTTACCCTTGTTCTTCTTAGGTGCCATTGGTATTGGAAGCTAAGTGCACAACTCAAGGCTACCTAAAGGAAGAACGACACAACATTTCGGCCAAAAATTCTCAAGTCTCTAAACTAACCCACCCCAACCTGCAAATAGCAAAATCACAAGCAAAAACACCATGAATTCGTCCAAACTACGCCACTTCAATTCCCTTCCTCCAATTTTCAGCACAAATCAACAAATCAAAGAGTTCATAACCTAATTTAAGCAAATCTCAAGTAAAAACTTCAAATAAATTAAGAGAACAAGAGATTATACCTTAGGTGTAATGAAAGACTAAAAAATGTTGAAAAATCCCTAATTTACGCAAGAATGGAGAGAAACCCACGAAAATCTTGCTTGATGAGGTGAGAAATCGAGGTAGGTGTGCAGTTTTTGGAAGAAAAGTGATTCAGGTGCAATTTGGATAATTTTATTTATGAAAAAAGGAAGAAAGAAAGAATTAAAAGATTCAAGCGGCTCGATTGAGCCTAAAGAAATGAAAGACTAAATAACCGACTTTTGAAAGCGAGAAGAAGAAAAGTCAAATATATGCGAGATACATGGAGTTAGAACAAGACGAGGTCTTTCAACTTTTAACTCTATCGCCTGGATGTCGTCGGGTGTAGGCTCATGTTCTTCTTCTGCCTCGACAACTATCTCCATGGCATGAGCTCCACGTCATCATCCTCATCGTTAAAGCACATTACCTCGTGAACGGGGCGCTTCAGTAGTCTCAAGGTAATGAAGTTGCAGCGGGGATTCCTATAGCCTCCCAATCGAGTCAGCAATTTGAGCGTGTTGATTGCTTAAATACGACATCTCAGCTCTAGTCTCTGTCGTGAACTAACGACTGTTCTGCTGGATACTAAAGTGCTCCTGCTGCATAGAGAAATCATTGTTATGCAACTCTCTAATTAAATCCTTTGAAGACATACCTTGGTTGGCCTCTTGAGCAAACTCTGATGGCTCGGGAGTGACAGGATTGTAGTAGTACTGTGGCTGTGCATAAGAATTACCATAGTTATAGGAGTGAGCGGTCCATCCAGGATGGGTGCAAGGCTCAGGCTCCCAATGACTAGGGTGACTCCTCAAGGTATGACTCGTTGACATCGGGTTCCCTTGAGCTTAGAAATTTTCCTAGCTTCTTGTTGTTCGACAGCTTGCCTTGTGCACAAAGCATAGTAGAAACTATGTGCTTTGTTAGTCATGAATAACCTAACACAAGAAAAGAAAACAAATCAAAAGCAAAAGAATGCTCTAACTAGACATTTAACTAAATGAAAACAAACTGGCTTCCCTTGCAACGATGCCATTTTGATAGAGAGAATTATTGTCGCTTGCAAACCTCTACTAATAAAAAACAATTTGTAATACTAAACTATACTCCTATTACTACAAAGAGGTAGCAACAGTGTCAAGTCCGAGTCAATCCGCAGGGAAGTGCTAATAATGTTTCGTTAAGCTAATTCTCTAGTTGTAGTGGTAAATGAGGGGTTTGGTGTGGATAGGATTGAGTGCATGAAATTAAATGCAAGAAATAAAGATAAAGGGTAAATGTAACCTAGGATAGGAGAATCTAGTCTTGAGAGCAAATTGGGTTCCTATGTAACTTCATCATTGAAATATCTTGATTAACATTCATTTGATTATGCATTCACATTGACTTACCAAATTCATCCAAATTCATCAAGACTATAGGTAGCTGAATTGTTTCGGCTAAATCGAGCAAGTGCCCTAACTATCAATTAGCCTTAAGCCCTAATTAAACTACATGCCGCAGGTCTTATTGGGTTCGATAAACGATCATATAGAATAAGGTCATGTGCATTACGGTTAAGAGTTTCATTGTGTGTTTAACTAATTAGTAAGCCTAATTAATTAACCAATTTATCTTCGAACCTAATTGAAGCATGCATTCTAAGATCTAAGATAAGCTTAAAACCATAGCATACAAGATTCAATTATTTGCTACATAGGTGATTATAGCTAGATGAAGGAGAAGACACAATGCAAGCTACAAATCAATTAGCAACGACAAACATTTCAAGATAGGGGCATCTATTGAAATATGGTGCATTAGCTCTAAGGGCATATTTGTATTTTTCTCTATATTTACTAAATTAGGGTTTCCCCTCATTATATTTATATCTGTCTATCTGAGATTGGGGCCTCTTGTAGGTATGACATTAAATAATAAAAACTTCTCTATCATGGTTTTTTCACCCTGGATTAGGGTTTTCCACGTAAACCTTGTCTTTTCCTCTTTTCTCTTTACCTTTCAATATGGTATCAGAGTAAGGTAATGAAACCCTAGTCCCGATAAAAGAAATTTAGTCATCCAACGTGGTAGGTGATGGAACAACGGCAGACGTGACTAATATGGCCATGATCCAGGCAACTGTGGATCGGTATCTCCGGACGATCCTCAACCCAGCAGTCACGCCACCTGGAACCGTGGAAGCCACACTGTCAAGCAGCCACAACCCAACCGGATCACAGACAACCCAGATGGCAGACGACTCTATTCCAGCCAATAGACCTAGTTTTGCTTAGGTACAGCAGCCATCGAGCAGATTCGCGCTAGCAATCGAGTTGGAGCTCTAGATCGCGCCTCCATTCAACGGCTACCCGATCGCATCCGAGCAGTTGATCGAGCCTCAGACCAGAAGCTACCCGATCGTGTCTGAGCAGCCCCTGCGCTAGCCGATTGGGAACCATGTTTGCAAACTCAGGAAATCTTTATATGGGTTGAAACAGTCTCCTAGGGCATGGTTCGATAGATTCACAGTGTTTGTTAAATCCCAAGGGTTTGTTCAAGGGCATTCTGATTATATATTGTTTACCAAAAAATCACCTTCAGGGAAGATTGCTGTTTTGGTGGTGTATGTCGATGACATCATTTTATCAGGAGATGACACGACAAAAATTGTTAAGCTAAAACAAAGGATGGCAGGTGAATTTGAGATCAAAGATATTGGTAGTCTGAGATATTTTCTCGGGATGGAAGTGGCGAGATTGAAAGCAGGAATATCCATGTCTCAACGGAAATACACTCTAGACTTGTTAAAAGAAACAGGAATGACTGGATGCAAACCCATTGACACTCCGATTGAGGTCAATGGCAAACTGAAGAACATTACGGAAGGAGTTCCTGTAAATAAGGAGAGGTATCAACGCCTTGTAGGAAAACTAATTTATCTGTCTCATACTAGGCCCGATATCTCCTACGCTGTGAGTATGGTAAGTCAGTTCATGCAGAGTCCGTAAGAGGAGCATATGGAAGCAATGACTCGAATTCTGAGATATATGAAGTCCACCCCAGGGAAGGGCTGTGTTCAGAAAATATGACACACGGAGCATCGAGGCATATACTGGCTCAGATTGGGCAGGATCGGTGACTGATAGAAAGTCAACCTCAGGATACTGTATCTTTGTGTGGGGAAATTTGGTGACTTAGCGGAGTAAAAAACAGAGTGTAGTGGCCAGAAGCAGTGCTGAGGCAGAGTATAGAGCTATGAGCTTGGGAGTGTGTGAAGAAATCTGGTTACAGAAAGTTTTGTCTGATCTTCACCAAGACAGTCCGGGTCCCATGAAGCTGTATTGTGATAATAAGACTGTCATCAGTATTGCCAACAATCCAGTACAACATGGTAGAACCAAGCACGTTGAAATTGACAGACACTTTATTAAAGAGAAGTTAAACCACGGGATTATTTGTATCCCTATGTCCCTTCAGCCCAACAGGTTGCAGATGTTCTTACCAAAGGATTATCAAGATAGACGTTTGAAGCGTGTGTTAGCAATTTGGGTCTTGCCGATATCTATGCCCTAACTTGAGGGGGAGTGTTGAAATATGGTGCATTAGCCTTATAAGGCATATTTGTATTTTTCTCTATATTTACTAAATTAGGGTTTCCCCTCATTCTATTTATATCTGAGGTTGGGGCCTCTTGTAGGTATGACATTAAATAATAAAAACTTCTCCATCATGGTTTTTTTTCTCTTTGGATTAGGGTTTTCCACGTAAACCTTGTCTTTTCCTCTTTTCTCTTTACTTTTCAATAGCATCAATCCAATCAAGAAACATACATTTAGAGGTTAAAATAGATCAAAGAGGCAAAATCATAATATAATGTCATTCAAGAACAATCTCAAGTAGTTTACATAGGGTTTGCTCCCAAAAACTAGAAAACACTTACCTAAACATCTTCATAGACAATGAAAGGAGAGGGAAGAGCTTCCAATCCATGATTACAACCCAAAAATATGAAAAACCTAAGCTAAAATATGAAAAAGAAAGAAAATACGGGCTGGGGGTTGGTTTTCTCTATTCTCCATGACCTTTTTACCCCACAAATGGAGCTAATATATTTAAAAGAAGCCCAAGGGCCGTGGCGCTCATGATGAGCTAATATAGGGCGCCACTGCGCCTTGCCTTTCAACACGCGCGTGCATCAACCTTCATCTTCCGTCAATCTCCGAAGTGTCGTGGCGCTGCACGATTTTGATGCTTATTGCCTTCGAGTGCAATGTGTAGCGCCGGGCATGGCACTGCTATGCCAGCTTTGGGGACAAAACCGTCATTTTGCTTCTTGGTTGCTGTTGAGTGCTCCATTTCGATCCAAATTGCACTTGGAACGTCCCGAAAGTCTCCTTTGCTCATTTTCCTGTCAAAACACTCAATAAAACATTAAATTCCTAAGAACTAACATGATTTAGGTGGAGATAAGTAGCTCTTTTGGAGAGCTATCAGGTTTGCAGGGGTGTGTGTGTTGTTGTGGGATCTTTGGAGGGAGAGGAACAATAGAGTGTTTTGTGGAGTGAAGAGGAACCTTAGCAAGGTTTGGTCTTTGGTGAGGTTTCATGTTTCTCTATGGGCTTTAGTTTCGAAGACTTTTTGTAATTATTCTCTTGGCAATATCTTACTTATTTGAAAACCCTTTCTGTAGTGGGTTTTTTTTGTTCGCCTGGTTATTGTATGCCCTTGTATTCTTTTATTTTTTCTCAATGAAAGATATTGTTTCTAAAAAAAATTCATGCTTATTTTATGTTTTTGATGGGATCCCAAAAACAAAACTCTTATTCATGTTTATTCGTTAAAGTTGTTTTGATTTCTTTATCTTAAAATATTTGGATTTACCGTTTTAACCAATTTTGAGGTTTACATTCATGAGTAACATCAGTACTCTTTTCTTTGAAAAGTCAGGTCGTTACTCCTCCACTTTTCTCAATGGACTTCTCCAATCAAAGTTTTGTAAATGAGTTTATTTCATGTGTGCTATTTTAGATTAACGTATACCTTTGTTGATGATAGGTTTGATTTGCGTGGAGGTGGAGATGAAAGTAAAAGTTTTGCGTATCCTTTGTATATCTGTTTTCCTGTACGTTCTCTAAATATTTGTTGCTATATTGAGTCATGTTTTCTATTTTCTATCTTTTTTGGAGTATTTTCATTGATGAAATGAAAAGTGACTAATGCTCAAGTTACATAAATCTTGAAGGAACATAAGAAAATGGAAAACGAGAAGAAGTGCAAAGCAACAAATATAAAGATAAGAAACTATAACACTGATAGAGGAAATATGAAACATCCCAAACAAGATATAAAATTTGAATAGAGGAACTGACAAAATGATGTAATAGAGTTGAGACGAGTTGACTCTAGATGAACAAAACTATTGAGGAGCTAACCTTGAAAAAGATGATGAGACCTATCAAACCAAAATATCAAGAACAAGGCCTACAATGCATAAACCCAAAGAACGGTAATCTTCCAGCAAATTTGCACCAAGAACAAATTAATAGCATTCTTATCTGTAAGAGTTTCTTTAAAGCTACACGATGGATTTGACCCGAGACCATGAGAGATCCAAGTAATTAATTCAGGTCATATTAGAAGAGCTTTGCTCTTTCAAGTTGATATTGATGGAGATTTGGGTGATATACTTCTTAATTAGAGCCCACAAATGTATCCAAATAAGAACATTTGGATGGAATTTGAGAAGATAAAATAGGGGGTTCCACCCTTGATTCTATTAAGCTCAAATTTGCAACTTCATCTGCATATAAATTTTCAAATTTGTTTGATTGAAAGCCTCCGCCTTGATTATCTTGGAATGCCCCTTGGACATAATCTCTGTTCTTTTTTAGATTATAATGATAGAAAGAATCTCTAGAAGATCTTATATATATTTGTGTGTGTGTATATAAATCTCTATTGAGATTGAATAAATAAAAAAAAATGCTCGATTATATGCTGTTTATTTCTAGGAGAGATTGACTAACTTTTATTCAATTTGTCTTGTCGCCTCACCGCTTATATCATTTCCATCTTTAAGTTGCCTAACAAAGTTGCTTCCGAAGAATGGGGGATGTCCTCTTGGCTACCAAAGGATTTGAGGATGGCAGTGATCTTACTTATTGGAACAGAATTTCTAATGACAAAAATGGTGGTGGTCTTGCCCTTGCCAACCTCAAAGATTGGCATATAGATCAAATGGTTCCGGATTACCCACCCTATGAACGAGTCTATACATCCTATCATTACTGGTAAATGTGTACCTGATTTTCATCTGTGGTTCACAAATTGCCATGGAAAACTTCAAAGAAATAGCCCTTGAAAATTTTGTTACATGCAAGTCTCTCTTACAGTTTTCTTTGGTTTCAAGATTGGCAGTAGCCATAATATTAGCTTTTAGGGAATGGCACTCTTTCCTTGTCTTTCCCCGCCTTAAGGTAGATTCAGAGCCTTGCAATCATCTCTTTCTACCCTGTCGAAGGATTCAGCCTTTTGCTTTGCTCTTTTCACAATTAAGCTTGAATTGGTGTTATCCATGTTCAACAACTCATGCCATCAAGCAGGTCCTTTTGGGCCACCTCTTTTGAGGCAAGCCAAAAGTTTTTGGAAGTGTCAAGTCTCAAAGTGTTTTGTGGGAAGCTTGGCTTGGAAAAAGCCACAAATCGTCCAAGTAAAAGTTTGCAACTTTATGAAATTTGGTAGATTAGTCACTTGAAGTTTTTTTACTGTGTGCTTTTGTGTTAATCTCTTTTGTAATTTAAAGATCAACTCCACGACGTAGTTGGGTTGATTTCTTGTCATGTGCTTTCGTATCTCCTTTTTCTCGTCATTTTGATCAGTTATAATAAGACCATTCCAATTATGTATGTCAGTATGATAGTTCTGTTGGCTGTTGCACAATATTCTTGTGCATCAATACATTGGAACTGCTATCTTTTAATAAACTGTATCTGCAATTAGATTCTCCTTGACTCAGGTGCCCTCCGTAAACGTATGTTCGGGGTTCAAAAGAGTACGTTCCCACATTTTTTTTTCTTATAGTTCCCACCCTTGAGTGTAATTAACTATTTTGTTATCCTCCCTTCCGTAAAATATAGGTGGCATGCTGTTGCATCATGGACTTGGAATGCACAAGATGAAACATGTGGAATTTGTAGGATGGCCTTTGATGGTTGTTGCCCTGATTGCAAGCTCCCTGGGGATGATTGCCCATTGAGTGAGTCAACTCGCCTTCTGTTCATATCCTCAAACTTTTTCTCCTACTTTCTATCATTGCAACTCACAGTTGATTCGTGATGTTTAAGATTATATATACACACATATATTATAAGTGAGCTCGAAAAACCATCTAATTGGTACTTATACACACACATATACTATAAATGAGCTCGAAAAACCATCTAATTCGTACTCTAATTAACAACCAATTGAAGGTTGCACCGTGTTTTAGTAAATTCTTTCAGACATTTATTTTTCTTTGAACATGATGGTAATGATCCCTTATTTGTTTTTCTCTACATGCAGTTTGGGGTGCATGCAACCATGCTTTCCATCTTCATTGCATCCTAAAATGGGTGAATTCACAGACTTCTCAGGCTCATTGCCCCATGTGCCGCAGGGAATGGCAATTCAAGGGGTGAGACCGTAATTGTATTACTTGTGACTAGCAACTTATTGCTACATTTTCTTTCACCAAACCAAGGCCTAGAGACATTAAAGGTTTTCCCTATTAAACTCACCGACTATTTGAACATTCGACGCTCAGTTAGGTGTTACTGAGAGACAACGGGCCTTACGTAACGGTGCAACTCCTTGGGGCTATTTTAAGGTTACATTTTTTCAATGTATAATATGATTGCAAATTGAAGCAGGGCGTGTGTTTCTCAAGTCTTATCGAGTCCCAGCTTCTTTGTGTGCTTGAATTGGACCTTACAATATGAAATGTGCAGGGTTGAAGTTTCATCCTATTAGGATTAGATGACATGTGAAATAGCCATTAAATTTTTGTTTTCTTTTTGTCATTGGCTGTTAGAGAGGTGGAATTGTTGAAATTGTTTGCGTTTGTAGAATTCATATTTATATTCCCTTTTAAATAGATCTTTTCTCAAGTACAAGTGTTTGTTTGTTTATTATGCTTGTTGATGATGGTGCTTTCATATGATACTTTTTGTTTCTTTGGTATCTTGGAGCATTAGTCTCTTTTCCTTATCTTGTATTTTATTTATTTTTTAAAATATGAGGCTCAGGGCGAACAAAATCAAAATGTTTTTCTAAGTATATCCATATACTATGCCTTTTTGAAAAGGCTTGATAGTCAAGTTTTTTGTTTTTTTTTGTTTTTAATTGTTTTAACTTTCTCTATTGCCCAAGGGAAAAGAAGCTTTTAGCCTCGATTAGTGTCCCCCAAGCCTTGGTTTTCCGCTCTTATGCGTCTTCCCCTGTTAGTCGGCGTTGCTTACCACCTTTAGTGGGTGGGGGTCGGGTTTTGCGTGCAGCAGTTGTTGGATGACGTTTCCCAAGGGAATTTTTCTGTAAGTTTCCAGTTGGCAACGAGGCTCTAAATCCCATTTTGCAATGCTGTAATTTGAGTTTTAACCCTCGGGTTTCTGTGCTTAGGTTCCTTTTTTTTTTTTTATTTTTATTTTTTAAATGAAATGGTTTTACCTAAATGAGTTTAACATTGATTGATTGTTGATCATCATGTTGCCGATAACCCAAAACCTTTAAAAGAAAAAAAATCTCATTCTATTATATAGAATCGTGACAGTTGATTAAGGTCTAGTTTGATAATCATTTCATTTTCTGTCTTTGGCTTTTAAAAAATTAGTCTATTTTCTTCTCATTTCTTACCATGATTTGTATCTTTCTTATAATGATTGAATTTTTAGTCATATTCTAAAAACAAAAATATGTTTTTTAAAAGCTACTTTTTCAAGTATATTGATTTACAATGATTTGTATCTTTGAATTCTTAGCCAAATTTTAAAAACAAAAACATGTTTATAAAACCTGCTTTTTTTTTTCTTAGTTTTCAAAATTTGGCTTGACATTTAAATCATTGGTAAAAGACAGATAACAAAAGAAGAAATTTAGAGATGAAAGTAGTGTTTATAAATTTAATATTCAAAAGGCAAAATTCAAAATCGAAATAGTTACCAAATGGATTCTAAGTAAATTGAAAATATTTTGAGATTGTGTCAAAAAACCATTATTACATAATTGTAACATTTGAAGTAATGGTTTTCCTCAGGAATGGAACTTTAGTTATTGATGTGAAATTCATTGTGAAGAAGGATTTTTTTCTCAAAGGGATCCAAACATGCTCACATCCCTTTAATAGGGATTGTTGGCAATTGTAATTTTAGCTCAAATCCGACCTAGGGGTGAATTTGGTTCAATTCTTATCTGACTTTTTTTGAAGGTATACTTAGAAGGTTGAGTTACTACACTTATATATTTATGGTTAATGTGAATTTAGTTTAATATAATCACCCTTCTTTGTTTGCTCTATGTTTACGGTTGAAAAAACAAAGTCATATGTCTAAACTATTTTCCTAAATTTCTTTTATGAAAACTAAATCTTTTTCAAGTTTTTCAGCATTAGACTCAATCTTTGCATATTACTCTCGTTGATCCATCTAGTTGAATAATGAAAATAAAATTAATAAAAGCAAATCATGCTATGAAATTGAACAAAGTTATTGTTATTATTATTATTTATTTGTTTTTTCACATATTAGACTTTTTATCCTTTCTTTACAAGATTCACAAGTAAAGTTTAAGCCCATAATAAAAGGAATAGAGAAAAAAATATAAATAAGATAGATTTCACATTAAACTTTGGAAGAAAGGTATAAAACTGTGTAATTAAGGTCTTATTTGGTAACTGTTTGGTTTTGGTTTTTGTTTTTGAAAATTAAGCTTATTTTATCCACATTTCTTATCATGATTTGTATATTTTTTAAGTACGATGATAGAATTTTTAGTCAAATTTCAAAAACAAAAGCAACTTTTTGAAAGCTACTTTTGTAGCATATAAATAGAAGAAATTTGGAGGTGGAAGTAGTACCCATAAATTTAATTTTCAAAAACAAAAACAAAAAACAAAATGGTTATCTAACGGAGCCTAAGAAATCACAATAGGTAGCTATTTAGTAACAAACTGATAAATGAAGAATGAAAGTGCAACCAAACTATAAAATACTGAAAAGAATGTGAAGGAGTCAGCATGTTAAGGTGAAAAAGAAGTGCAAAATATTGATTAGAAAAATAATATTAATTTAGAGGCTGGTTGGGGCTAAACTCAAGTGATTTTGTGAGAATTTTGTCTGTGTAAACTCATTTCTTGGTTTAATGTTCTCTATTCTCCATTTTGATTCATGAGCTAGCAATTCATATTGATTAATGCTACAGACTAATTGTTAATAATATCGATGGTTCGTGCTTGCAACGTTTGTGTTCGTTACTCGTAATTGTTGCGAATAAATGCTTAATTAGAGTAGCAAATGAGTACTATTACGAATATGAGTAATCTATAACATTTTCTCATGATTATCTTAGCGATAAGGAACCCTAGGAATAGAAAATCATTATAGTGAATTTGACCAGTTTAGTTGCGTGTCCTAATTAATCAATCTACCTGCTTAATGTGATGTTTAGTCCTAATTAATTGAACTGAGGATTCGGATTGACATGAAACACTATCCATGCAACTAGTCGTAGATTAGGCTTTTAATTAAGAAGTCATATATTTATGTTAGAATCGATGAACAAAAACTAACAAGTAGCCTAACTATCTCTGAATCATTTAGATAATCTCTTGAACTATCTCTTCCAAGTCTTTCATCGTTATCTTTTCCTTTCATGCATTTTATTTTTCATCGTTTTCCTATCAAAACCCTTATTCCTTACTTCTTTTTACATTCAAATTTAATTTAGAGAAATTAAGTATAAGTTCCCTGTGGTTTGACCTAATCCAATGTATAATACTACAAATATTTAGCTTTAAATCCGTTATTATAAATTAAATTTCATTTAGTTGAAGGCCAGGCCTCAATAAACTTCACATCAAAATCTTCAAAAATTGCAATTTTATGCTTTAAAAATGTCTTGCACAAAATAAAAAAAATATATAAGAATTTCCTGCATAAAATCATAAAAAAAATATAAGATTCAAGTATTTTGTGAATGCACAACATGATAAGGGAATGGAAATTTTCCTTTTATTTTGCTTGCAAAAATTTGTTTACTTGAAGTGTGGGGAAGAAGAGAGAGAGGAAAGGAAATTAAAATTGCAATTTTTTTTTAGTACAACAATTGCGAGATGGGCGATTGAAACCTCGACTTCTTAAATCGAAATGCATGCCAATACCGCTGAACTAAACTTACTATGATAAATAAGAATGGTAATTGCATAAAATATTTCTTCATCGTAATTGTAAACATAAACATAGAAAGATGGTGAAGACATTTGTTAATCCATAGTTGAAATTCTTATGTGATAGTTCATTTTTTTAAAAAAATTTTCTTTAACCCACCCCTCAATCCTAAAGAACAAAAGGCAATTTGGTAATTTTTCATTTCATCAAACATAATTGAGTTAAAAAAAAAAAAAAACTTTACATTAAGATACCATTTTTTATGCTATACTTTAGGTTGCATTCCATTTTAGTCCACCAATTTGCACACCTCAAAATTTAGATTTTCTACATTTAATAAATTTTAAATCTAATAATTTGAAGTTAAATAAAAGTAATAATATTCTTGCTAGGGTAAAAAGACACAACAGGAATATATTTTCAAAATTTATCAAATGAATGCTACTTAAAACTTTTTTCTGAAAATATTAATAATATACTAATTGTATGGACTATTTTTAAATGAGATTTTCAAAAATAGAAAAATAAGGAAAACTGTTCACACAAAATAACAAAGTTTAATCTTATTTGATATAGATTGATAAAAGCTGATAGAAGTCTATCAGCGTCTATCATGATAGAAATTGATAGAAGTCTATCATTGATATTATACGATAGATGCTGATAGAAGTGCATCAATGTTTTTTTTTTATATATATTTCTGTAAATAGTTTGATATTTTTTCTATATGTGGAAATTTTTCTTTTTAATATTTATTGAAAGTATATAGACTAAATTATAATATTTAAAACTACAAAAACTAAAACAAAAGGAACCATAAGTAACAAAAACAAAATGACATTTTCACCAAGAATGTACTTTGACGATTTTATTTTAAGAATTTCCCTAAGAAGTTCAAAAATCAAAGTCATATAATAAAACATTAATAATTACTACATAACATATCATATAACAGCTATAAATTATCATTTGAGGCTAAAATTCCTCTTGTTCAAAGAAAGAACAAATAAGAAAGGCAATTTGGTAACAAAGATTGTTCCTCATTAGGTTGAAACAACTAAAATTAAAAGCAAAAGATTCCATTTGAGTTATTCCCAAGATTGAAATGATTCTAAATAGGTGATATGAAAAACATTCCTTATATAGTAAGAGGAACTTTGGAGTGTACACTGAATTTGTACAAAACCCTAACATTTTTTTTTTGAGAGATACAAAACCCTATCATTTGATACACACCACAAGATGTTAGATAGACATAAAATGTAATCAAAGCAATCTTATAGAGGTGCATAAGAAGTTACATGTTACATTCATTGAACTTAAACCTACAATTTTCCTTTTATATATTCTCAATAATTGGTGGTGATTGAATAATTAGGGTATGAAATTTACTCAAGTCAATATTAGAATCTTTATCACTAGCTATAGATGCTAGTATTGATAGGAACATGGAAATCTTCCATCTTTCTAAATGTAATCTTTCTATAATTGTATCAATTATCATCCTTAATTAATAATTTTATCAATTTAAACCTTGATCTTTTATAAATGTTTGTCATTATGTTTCATTTTGATACACATCATGTGAGACTTACAATTTTATCAATTAAACTACTACACTTTCACAAGCGAATCAATTTGGAGTCTCGGTTATCATTAGCTTTGAAAATTATCCATAGTCGTTCATTTTGTTAATCGGACATTTAAAGAAGAGTCTTATGTGGGTAAAAATTGATGCATGGATGGTTTTTAGAAGTTAATAAAGATCTAAATTGATTCACTTATGACAATTGAAGAGTTTGAAATAAATAAGTCTCACAAGATATTTTTCGAAAGAAATATGAAAGAAGGTGTGAATTCATACATCTACAAAAGATTAGATTTTCAATTGATCCAATTAATTGTCTAGAGTTTTAACTAAAACAACCTCTTTATGTTTTTATATAACATATTTTTTTTAAAAACTTTTTCTTGAATGTTTTCATGCTAAGGACAAACATGTCAAGTTTCAATCAATGCATCAAATGCATCTAATACCTTCTTTGGAAAAAAATAGTGAAAACAAGTTCATTTTTTCCTTCTAATATGGGCTTCCATTAGAACAAAAAGCAAGAATAAAATAAAATTTCAAATCGTAAAAAGTAAATTTGTTCTCTAGGAAAAAGAGAATAAAATTTCAAGTCTTCCAAAATTTTCAAACACTAACTCAAGGTATTATTTATTGGGAATTTAATTAGGACATCAATTGAGATACTTAAATAGATACTTTTCGTATATTACAGCCAAATATCAATTGTCCATATTATCATTAGCATATCGGTCACAATCATCAAACATCTAAATCTACTGATCTAAAAGGTTTAAGGAGTATTCGCAAAATATTAAAAGAGTTGCACTTTCACATCGAAAAGGTCTAAATACTACTAAAGAGGTATATGACTTTGGTTTCAATTCGTCTTAATTAAAAATACTTTTATTTTTTGTTTTTGTTTTTTTACTATAACTAAATTAGTTACTTTAATCAAACTAAAAAAAGTTACCAAATTTTCACAAATAAACATATGGATAAAATTAATATTTAGTTAACAATTAACATGCAAAAATGTGTAAATGCACATGTTAATTTAAAATAATTAAAAAGATGTATAAGATCGGACTGAGAAGTAGTTAATCTCTCATCGTAACACCATTAACTGAGGAGATTAACATTTCATAGGATGCCCATCTGTAGCTTAGTCTCAATTTTGAGTGAGTGATGGACTCCTATTGAACTTATCATTTGATTTGTATGAGCAAAAATGACTCATGTCGCCGACTCAATAAGCCTACCATTTAGAGAAAAAGACCGAGTAGGGAGGTGAGAACATAGCTATACAAGTTGAAATTTACTCCTTCCCAACTTTTGGGTAAAGTAGAGGAGTCATTCCCTTAAGTGTCGACTCCAGGTCTTAAACAATGGGTCTCCTTCCTCTCATTGATCAGAGAGGGATTTTGTTTATGGTAGAACCATAAACAGGTTATTCATTAGAGGATTAATAGAGCTTAAGAAGCAAGAGGTAATTACAGGGAGTAAAATGGTAATTTGATCCAACTGATATTACGAACAGCTCGTGAATGATCGACTTACTTGTAATGGTTATATTCATAAACACAAAAATATTCTACAGTGCGAAGAGTGCAACTATGGAACTTTAATGGAGTGCCCATAGTTAATGAATGTTGATTAATGTAATTAAAGAGTTTAATTAATTAATCTTGGATCATTGGAGCTTCTAATCTATAGGTCCATTAGGTCCCCTTGCTAACTCACTAACAGATAAAAAACAAAGATCAAAGAGTTTTGGAAGAATTTGAATTGTTCAAATTAAATAAAAGGAAATGTGTATTAATTGTATAAGATAAAATTAATATAATGTATATAGATATATTATAATATAAAGTTAATTTTAAATAAAATTCAAAATAAATTACATAATATGAGATAAATAATCAAATAAGATCATATTAAAATTATAGGTTAAAATTAATATGGATGTAATTCATATTAAAACTATAGGTTGTGTGAGAGATGTGTATTTGAATATGATTCAAATATAGATTTTTATTAAATATGAGATAATTAATTAGTTGATTAAATAAAATAAAATAAAATTAGATTTAATTTTATTAAATTAAATAAAGAAAAATAATGTGGGGGATGAATGAGTGGGGAAAGGGAGTTACAACTCCCCCTTACATTAAATGCATAGGGTCTGCATAATGTTTTTTTTAACGGGAAAAAAGAAGAAGTTACTGCCTTCCCTATCACAAACTCTCTCTCTTAAAAATTCTCCCTATCTTTACAGAGAAAAAGTTTCTCTTGTAAAATCACAAACTCCCTTTCCTTTTTCAATAAAGATTCTCACACAGCCTGATCCTTCTTGTTGGAGATATAGCGGAAAAGTCCTGACGGTGGTGTCCAATTTGTTCGTTGATAGAGGTAACTTGCCGAGGAAAAGAAATCAAAGAAAGGTCTTCAAAGGTAATCATCTTTTCCCTTTGTATTTCTTCTATAGTTGAAAAAACACGCTTAATCGTTAGCTTTCTTTCTTTGTATTTTCTATAGATTCTAAATCATAATTAACAACAAGACGATCAATCGCTTTCGCTTGGGATTCGATCCCTTCACATCAATCCTTCGAACATAATATCAAGTTTTCGTTCATTTTCATACCTACAAAATCACTCCAACTCTCGAGGAGTTTGCCACATATTTCATATCTCTATGATGTATGTTTTAGGTTATTAAACGTAAGGTTGTCTTTATCTCTAAATATATTTCTTATTTTTCTCAATGAAATCTACAACCACTTATCCTTTTGAGCAGTTAATTCTTACCACTTGATCCGATTAACTGGATGGAACCAAGGGACAAAATTTTTAACACATTAAGCAAGCTGAACTTCTACCCTTATTTTGTTCTTCAAAATGATGATAAACTCACTCCAACCCGCTAACGATTTAGTTACTAATGGTGAAAGAAGTAAAAGTGGAGAAGATGAAGAAGATGAAGTTCGTGATGTATTAAGAAATAAAAGAGTAGCTACAATAGGTAAAATGTCAAAATAAGATAAAGATAAAGATGCGATGATTGATAAAATATGATAGGATAAGCTTTTTGCGACAATATCTCGTTTTCTATTAGCCTGAACTTGATGCAGCTTCTTCTACTGTATAATGGTTCTGATGGTCAGGTGGAGGGAAGAAGATGACTTTCTCGAGTTCTATGATTCCCAGAGGGTTCTGCCCTCCTTCGTTCATTGTTGTTCTTTTTGTCTCAAGGTCATTCTTTTTATATCACTTGATTGACATGACATCACACGTCACATATAGTCAATGCTGGCACGATAGATGACAAAACAACATGCTTCAATGGGGTCATTTCTGGTCATGACAAATGATATTTTCTTTGCACTCAATATGGTTAGGAAAAATGATCTTTTCTTTGCACTCGATACGATGGTAAGAAATCCTAAGGTCTGCGCTAAGATCAAGCTTCGTCATATCTCTGATTCTATGTGTTGGAGTAAATATAAGCCATGCTTCCAAACTTTGCCATGCTTTGAAGTTGCTATACCTTGAACTTAACTTGGCCATGCTTTGCACTTGGCCTCTGACACAGCTATGCACCCAACCGGCATAATCATGATTCTAACATGCACAATCATGCGTTCAACATGACTCATCATGACTTTCATACTTGAACATTTTATGCACTGGACTCGGCCATCAGTCCAACTTGCCACAGGTTCAAAGCAAGCCATGCGTCCAACTTACCATTTGGTAAACCATGCACCGAATTCCTGCAAAATTGAGTATAAGTTAACCACATTTTAACATATTGGTGCAAACATGGTTTATGTAATACTTGACTAAATTCATAGAAGAGTATCCATGAATGGGTACTTCTTATGCTCTCAAATGATCTAATTTTAAGTCAATAACTTTTATTTCCACAAGTTATCATACTTCCAAAATAATATATTAAAAAAACCAACACTAACCCAAGAGTACTTTATGTTACCCAATTAAAAAATAAACTTAGAAATCTTCAACAAAACAATCAAAACTAATGAAAAAGAATGAACTTTCAATTTACAAACCAATATAAAACTAAAAAATATATAACATTGTCAAAATCATGCTAGCCGCTTTCTTCGTTTTAAATTAATGTAATATTACATACTAAAGAATATAAGCTCAGCATTCAACATTCAAGAACTATTTCACATTTCTTTAACTTTTATGGTTAGTTATTGTAACTACTTGAATCAGAAATTAGTATAAATACTCATCATTTACAAATTTTGTAGATACAACATACATAGCTTCAAGAAGAACTTGAAAAATCTGTAAAAGTAAGAATCTGTGACTTAGCTCTTAATAAAAACTCTCTCTTCCTATGGACGTAGGCTTCAATAAGCTGAACCACGTATATCGTTGTGCTTCTTCTTCCCTTTCTTCTCATCGTCTACACAATTGAATGGTCGTTCTCCATTTTCTTCTTCCATCGTCTACACGATTGCATGGTACTTCCATCG
The DNA here is from genome assembly GCF_027475165.1 of Benincasa hispida. Classification (NCBI taxonomy): domain Eukaryota; kingdom Viridiplantae; phylum Streptophyta; class Magnoliopsida; order Cucurbitales; family Cucurbitaceae; genus Benincasa; species Benincasa hispida. The sequence continues at coordinate 42,954,378 of NC_143486.1, forward strand.
TTTACTCAAAGCAGTCACACAGATCAAACAAGAAGACATTAGGGTTAGAAGAAAGTATAAAGAATTCAGAAGACAGAGAACGAGAGAACCAGAGAGCAAAAAGAGAGAGAAAGAAAATTAATTATGCATTAATCACCCATCAGAAAAAGGTTTTTCCTTTCATTTTTCTATCAGACAAAGAGCCGTGATTCAAACCATGTGTAAAGAATCACCTGGAAAATCATGGGCGTTTAATAGCCAAGTTTTCTACCAAACCAAAGTAATTTTGGAGCAAAAGAACTGGGCTCACATTTGGATCAACAAAGAAAGGCCTTACAAGTATTTCATCACCTGGGTTGAATTCATCAAATATACAGAAGCAGGCCCAACAAAGTGGTATCAGAGCAAAAGACTTATAAGATCTCAATTCTTGAAGAATCAAGACACAAGTTTTTCATCCAAAAATGTCAGTAATAAGGTTTGAGGTGGAGAAAGTCGATGGCAAAGGAGACTTCAGACCGTGGAAGGCCAAGATCAAGGAGATTTTCGGCCAGCAGAAAGCCTACAGAGCCCTCTTTGACCCATCAACACTCACTGCCATTGTGACACCTCAAGAAAAGGAAGACTGGGAGCTGGTAGCCTATGGTACGTTGGTTCTAAATCTTAGTGATAGTGTTCTTAGACAAGTTTTAGATCAAGAAACTACATATAGGATATGGACTAAGTTAGAAGAGTTAGATGCTACTAAAGATCTTCCTAGCAAAATGTATCTTAGGGAGAAATTCTTCACATTTAAAATGGATTCATCTAAAATATTAACTGATAACTTAAATGAGTTCAAAAAAATAGTTCCTGAATTTAAAACTCTAGAAGAAAAACTTGGTGATGAAAATGAGGCCTATGTGCTTCTAAACTTCTTGCCTGAACCGTATAAAAAAATAAAAAATGCTCTAAAGTATGGAAGGGATAGTATAAGTACAAACACTACAATCTCAGCCCTAAGAACTAGAGAGCTTGAGTTACAGATTGATAGAAAGGATAAACCTAGTGGTGAAGGCCTATTTGTAAAAGGAAACTTCAAACAAAACCATTCAAAAGACAGAATACCTCACAACTTAGACGAAAATAAATCAAAACAGAAAATAAAATGCAAGTACTGTAAGAAAAAGGGACATCTAATTAAGGACTGTTTTATCTTAAAGAGAAAGAATCAAGAGAAAGAAAATGATTCTAAAGGCAAACAGCCCGAAGCATCTGTTGTAGAAGGATCCTTCATCTAATCAGATGCTTTAGCCTCACCTTTAGACAAATCCAATCATGTAAACCCTCTAGGAAAACATGATTGGGTTCTAGATTCTAGATGCATCTATCACATGACCTTAATGAAACCTTGGTTTAACACCTTTACAGAAATAGAAGGAGAAATGGTATATATGGGAAATAACCAAGGCTATAAAATAGAAGACATTGGCTCTGTTTCCATGAAACTTAAGGATGGAACCATCAAACTTTTTAGGAATGTGAGATATGTTCCATTACTTAAGAGAAATCTAATCTCCTTAGGTATGCTAGATGCTATTGGGTGTGAGTACAGGGGTAAAGGAGGAACCCTTGAGGTGCTAAAGGATTCTAAAGTGATATTAGTTAGGGAAAAAATAAATGACTTATTTGTGGTCAAAGGAGTTGAAATGATGACAGGGGCATATGTTGCCACCACAAATGAGATCACAGAGGCTGATGTATGGCACAAAAGGTTATCTCAATTAGTGTTAAAGGCCTAGAAGTCCTATCTGATCAAGGGATTCTCCCTAAAGGTCTCTCAGAAAATCTAATCTTTTGTGAACACCGTGTTTTAGGGAAAGCCACAAGGCAAAGTTTTACTAAAGTACAACATACCACAAAAGCTATCCTAGACTATATACACTCTGACCTATGGGGTCCAACTTCTACACCTAGCCTAAGTGGCTTAAAGTATTTACTGATGACTTCTCTAGAAAAAGTTGGGTTTACTTCCTTAAAACTAAAGACCAAGTGTTTGATAGGTTTAAGGAATGAAAACTCATGATTGAGAAACAAACTTCTAAAGAAATCAAATACCTAAGAATTGACAATGGACTGGAATTTTGTAGTGAAGAGTTTAACAAATTCTGTAAAGAAACAAGAATTACTAGGCGTAGGACTGTTAGATTCACTCCTCAACAAAATGGAGTAGCTGAAAGACTAAATAGAACAATCATGGAAAGGGTTAGATGTCTCCTATTAGATGCAATTCTGAGTGAAAAATATTGGGCTGAGGCTGCAATCTACACAGTGTACACCTTAAATAGGTGTCCACATTCCTCCCTAAATTTTTTGACTCCTGAAGAAAAATGGACCACACATCCACCTAACCTAGAAAACCTAAGGGTATTTGGATGTGTTGGTTATATTCATCAAAATCAGGGGAAATTAAAATCTTGGGCAGTAAAATGTATGTTTATAGGGTTTTCTGAGGGAATAAAAGGATTTAAGATGTGGAATCCTATTGAGAAAAGGTTTATTATAAGCAGAGCTGTCACTTTCAAAGAAAAAGAAATGTTTATGCAAAAAGAAAAGACATCTTATGAAGTTCCTAATAGCCCTAATACTGCTAGGATTGAGGTGGAATCACCTAAGTTTCTTCCACTAACCAAAAATCTCCTATAGAATTAGAAGAAGAAGAAAAGGATGTCTTAAATGAGAATACAAGGAATACTGAAGTTGTACCTAATTTAAGTCAGTATTCCTTGGCTAGGGATAGACAAAGAAGAGTGATAGTTTCTCTAGCTAGGTATACTGAAACTAACTATATGAACCTAGTTTTAAATGCCACAATAGCTCCTAATGACCAAAAACCAGCCACTTTTGAAGAGATGAAGTCACTCACTGTCAATAATACCTGGACCCTAGCTCCTCTTCCTAAAGGGTGTAAACCTATAGCCTCTAAATGGATATATAAACTAAAGGAGGGTTTTACCAAAGAAGAAAAGCCTAGGTACAAGGCAAGGTTAGTGGCTAAAGGGTTTACTCAGAGGGAAGGAATAGACTATACTGAATTTTTTTCACCAATAGTAAAACAAACCTCTATTAGGCTACTTTTATCTCTAGTTGCTCAGTACAATCTAGAACTAGATCAAGTAGATGTTAAAACTGCCTTCTTACATGGAAACTTAGATGAGGTTATCTATATGGTTCAACCTAAAGGGTTTGAGGAAAAAGGAAAGAAAGACCTATACTATCTCCTAAATAAGTCAATATATGGTCTAAAACAACCCCCCTAGATGCTGGTACAGAAGGTTTAATGACTACATAGAGAGTATTGGATTCCAAAGAAGTTTAGGGATATTTGTTCTTATATTAATTCTTCTACCTATAAGGACAAAGTCTATCTATTACTCTATGTTGATGATATATTACTAGTAGGAAAACCTAAGGAGGATTTAACTCATGTCAAAAATATCTTAAAGAGAGAATTTGACATGAAGGACTTGAGTCAATCTAGAAAGATCCTTGGGATTGAAATTCAAAGGGATAGATATTCCTCAACTCTAACCATTAGCCAACTAAGCTACTGTGAAAAGTAATCAACAGATTTAATATGACTAATGCAAAATCAGTCACCATACCAATTGCTACTCATTTTAAACTTTCCTCAGAAAACTCACCAAAAGAAACATACATAGAACATTTGACTTAAATGCAATCAATTCCTTATAATCAAGCAGTAGGGAGTCTAATGTACTTAATGATATCTACTAGACCAGACCTATCATACAACACTAGTATTATTAGTAGATACATGTCTAACCCTTGAAAAAGACATTGGGAAGCAACAAAATGGATTTTAAGATATCTAATTTGGTCTAAACAGTCGAAATTAACATATCAAAGTACCAATGAATCAAATTTAGAGCTATATGGATATGTTGATTCAGATTTTGCAGGTGACCAAGACAAAAGAAGATCTCTAGCAGGTTATCTATTCTTATTTGGCCCTAATTTGTTGTGTTGGAAAGCAAATTTACAGTCAATCACAACATTGTCAACCACAGAAGCAGAGTACATGGCTTTATCAGAAGCAATAAAGGAAGCACTGTGGTTAAAAGGATTGATGAAGGACTTTGGTATTAATCAAACAGTAGTAAAAATCTACTGTGATAACCAAAGTACCATTCACCTTTCCAAAAACCTTCAATAAAATTCAAGGACCAAACACATAGACATCAATTATCATTTTGTAAGAGACATAATAGAGAAAGGAGAAGTCGAGGTGCTAACAGTTCATACCACCGAAAACGCAGCCGACATATACTTACCAAACCTGTGAGTAAACTCAAGCTTGCAAACTATCTTGGTCAGATCGGGTTTCTGCTTCTTGAAAAGGGGTGAAGACATGTTAAATCCGAAAAGAGAAGAGCTTGCATGTTAAGCTTAAGGTGGAGATTTGAAGAATATAAGCTCAACATTCAACATTCAAGAACTATTTTCACATTTCTTTAACTTTTACAGTTAGTTATTGTAACTATTTGTTACAGAAATTAGTATAAATACTCATCATTTACAAATTTTGTAGATACAACATACATAGCTTCAAGAAGAACTTGAAAAATATGTAAAAGAAAGAATATGTGACTTAGCTCTTAATAAAAACTCTCCCTTCCCATGGATGTAGGCTTCAATAAGCCGAACCACGTATATCATTGTGCTTCTTCTTCCCTTTCTTCTCATCGTCTACACGATTGAATGGTCGTTCTCTATTTCCTTCTTCCATCGTCTACACGATTGCATGGTCGTTCTCCATTTTCTTCTTCCATCGTACACGATTGTATGATTCTTCCATTGTTTACTCAAAGCAGTCCCATAGATCAAACAAGAAGACATTAGGGTTAGAAGAAAGTGTAAAGAATTCAGAAGGTAGAGAACGAGAGAACCAGAGAGCAAAAAGAGAGAGAAAGAAAATTAATTCTGCATTAATCACCCATCAGAAAAAAGTTTTTCCTTTCATTTTTTCATCAAACAAAGAGTAGTGGTTCAAACCACGTGTAAAGCATCAGCTGAAAAATCGTGGGCATTTAATTGCCAAGTTTTCTACCAAACCAAAGTAATTTTGGAGCAAAAGAACTGGGCTCACGTTTGGATCAGCAAAGAAAAGCCTCACAAATATTTCATCATATGGGTTGAATTCATCAAATATACAGAAGCAAGCCCAACACATACAGATGGAATTGTTATGTAAATTCGATACAATTGGTGGCAGATCTCGACCTCGATAGACTCATCGGAAACTATTGTTTCGCATACATGATAATGTGTAAGCGCATGCATCGAGTAGTAATATAGTTAAAACGGCCTTGGCCAAGTATCGTCCTCAAGGAATTGGATTGATATTCTTTTAGCTATTCAAAGATTTTTCCAATTTTATTTAGGTTACCGACTTTGATGGAAATAAATTAAACTAATCTAAGAAAGCAATAAAAGTGATTGAATATGAAGATTATTAACTTGGAGACGTTTTAGGGATTCGATTTCATCAAAGGCATCGTTAAACAGAATTGCTTTAATTCTTGAAGTAATTAAAATAACACCTAGATCTAGAAATCTTTTATCCGGATTGAATCTTTCGGAAAAAAATCTTTTCTCATGCAAACATAATTGATTATTGATTTTTTGAAACCAAATTAAGAAGCATGGCATTAAGATTCTTCATTAACAATCTTTACCTTTATCCGACTACTTCCCGTTTGTTCAAACAATAGTCTAGCATACATTATTTAATCTAAAGCCTACTCACCAAAGAAATATAATCATGTAATCGTTCAAACATTGATCAAACATTCAAAAGTGAGAAAACGATAAGGAGGTATCTATTGCAAGATAACAATGTTATGACTTATGCTATAGCAATTCACAAGACAGTTATCAAAATGCACAATAGATGAAATAACACCATAGATTGGTAATCCAGATTGATGTAAGTCACCTACATCTAAGGGGCTGTGTGTGTAGAAAAGATAACTTCACTAATATAAATGATAAAAAATTACAAATAGTACTTATCTGTAATAGATGCATGATTACAGTGACTCTCGTACAACTTTATCACTCAACTAATAGACTAGGCTCCCCCTAGGTGAGAGACTCCTTCTCATGGTATCTTAGGCTCCCCTTAAGTTATATTATAGTGACGCAAATCGTAGGCTCTCTCTAAGATCAAGATTACCTCTCTATAAGGCTTGAGCTCCCCTCAAAATGTGAGGTTCCTTTTCACTCGTGTTGTATATTTTCTTTTAAACATAAAGTCTCCTTTGCTTGAATGGCTTAGGCTCTGCCTAAGTTTAAGAGTCTTTTCTCAAAAGATCTTCTTACTCTTGATGTGAGGAACACAAAGTATGTCTTTGAGAAAAACACAATTTTGTTAAATGCACTACAATGTTGACCAAATACACACTTGTTTGATTTCAATAATAGCACAATAAAATACAACCAACCCTTTTCGAAAGAAAAAGAACCCTTTAAATACGAGCAGTGGAAACACACCGAGCAACCCTACTTCCATAGCAACTGAGAGCCAAAAAGGAAAAATATTAGCAAAATAAAATAGCAAAGGAAACCACCGATAAGGAAAGAATCTAGTAGGATCAACATTATCAAAGACATTCCTCTTCCCAAAACCAACAATATAGAGACACATCTCATAACATCAAAGATGCTTACACAAATATTGCCAACCACATAAAAACTAACTAACTTCCCCTTTGGATTTTTTTTGAAGTGTCGACAAAAAACAACAGAATAAAGCAACATAGACATACAAACACAATAACAATGTCATTGAAACAGAACATAACATTGCGAGAGACAAACCAATGTAGTAGAAAAAAAGGGAATCAATTTTGAAACCACGACACCACCAAACAACAATATTTAAAAATGTTATTCTTTTTCTTCTCCCCTTTGTTGTCCATACTAAAAAAAAAGTTGAAGACGATTTGATCAAGGGAGACATCATCAAACATCCACATCATCATCCAATGCATCAGATCTTCACCTCATTAGGTCCAGCCAAAGCACCACGGAGTAAATTCAACACATCATCTACATCAGTTTTGGGAGCAGAAATATTTTGAAGAAAAATACCAAGATCTTTTGATTCATTCGGCAACACATGCATCACCTTTTTCTTGCATAGAATTAGAAGAAACTTCCTCATTGGACCACTTTCAGTTATAGGAACATCAGTGTGAACCAGGTCAAGGACATGTTTCCCCTGATATAGTTTGTAGCTAAAAGATAGAGCAGGAGGAAGAGGGTGGGACATCAGAGTCCAGAAGAAGATTAGGCTTTTGAGCGAGAAGTATCCTATAAATAAGTCTAAGAAAACACAAGGGAACTTTGATAGCTTGAGACCCAACATGACGTTTGATTTGATTAAAAATAAAGAGACTGTAGTTAAATTAGGCCTCTGTGCCAATCTAATATAGAAGACTTGCTAATGTAGTAGATAATCTAGATTTGTAAGAAGATGGACACCAGTTCTCAATCCCTATCTTATGGAGCAACATATACTTCACACTGAGATCAGAGCAAGGCCGTTGATCTTTCTTGGGCCAAGCATGTTTGACACTCATTTTAAGCTCAAAGACTAGATCTGACATAGACGGACGCTACTCAGTAACATTTTGAGAAACTTGGCGATTTAAAAATTTGTTACTGACAGAGGCTAAAAACATAAAGCAATGACCTCTTACATGAACCGTAATGTAATTCGAGCTGTATGCATTATTAAATTGGTAAGAGAGATCTACACAAAATTCACAAACCAAATGAAGGTAGTATAGGCCAAGGTTCAACACAATGTAAACAATATCGGCCTTCACAAGTAAACTCATAATTTCTAGACAGTCTTGAGCTTGTGCAGATAGATCTCTTTCTACAACAATCCACCTGTTAACAACAAATTTCCACATCTTAGCAGTGTCTTTAGAGTGAAAAGATATATTGTCTAAAGGCACAACATAAACATCTTTCTTTTTCACTCTTTTTTTTTATCTCAATTTTTTGAACATCCTTATTAGGCATATCCTGAGGATTTTTTTCCAACACATTTTCATTTTCTTCTTCATCAACCAATTTTAAATCAGAAACATTTACATTTTGTGCACTTGGCTTTGAAGAACCAACACCCTCATTTACACATTTTCCTTACCCTTTTGCTTCAACTGACTAATAGACACATGGTCATTAGAGGAAACATTAAGACAAAGATGCTCTTACTCGCTTCTTCCTCTCAGTATTTTCACTCTCTTCACCCTTATCAGACAATTCTCAACATTTGTTAACTACTTGGTCATTCTACTAAAGCTCACTAGTTGCACCTCTCTCACTGTAGATATATTTTTGTCCCCTTGATTTAACCGTAATCGGTAAGTTGACCCTTCACAAGTTGTTCATAATAACGCTGAGTCAATTGTTGTTTTACCCCTGAGATTACATTTTTCTCCTTAAGTCTCACTGATCCTCCAATGAACAATGGATTTGTGATTCAGTCACCAAACCGAATCCCTCTCGGGCCAATGAAAGGGTGAGGCCCTTTGTTCAAGACCTGGAATCAATATTCAATAGAACAACCTCTCTACTATCTCTAAAAGTGGGTAGGAGTGAATTTCGTCTTGCACCTTATGTTCTCAGCTGTCTACCCAGTCTTATCCCTAAAATGGGAGGCTGATTGAGTCGACGCTGTTGAGCCAACCCTCACCTATGAAAATCTAAGGATAATCTCGAATAAACAGAAGTTCATAGTTAGCTTAGGTCATCAATTTGAAATAATCAGTCTTAAACAGAAAACAATGTTATAAAGTAAGAGTGACTTATTTATTGGTCCGGTCTTATACAAACTCTTTGTATACGACGCCTTCACTTGTAAGTCTCCACATGAACGATTCAGGATTACATCGTTTGTACCAAATACAAAGTAGGTCGCATTCGATAGTGTTGCCAAAATAAGGTACCCAACCCTATTCGTATACTATAGGCCGTTTGACTATCTACTCGAACTTGATCCATTTTATGTCTCCACATAAGGTCTAAATATTCATGTAATAACCATGAATCTTAGTTTATTGTATTTAGTTCAATTTACATATTCAATAACCATTTTATTGAATAAAACTCAATAACCATTTTATTGTAAGTAGAATATGTTTAATGTCTACAAACTATGAGATTTAGGACATACAACCCAATAGATCAGTACCTGGAGATTTTTGAAAATTAAATAGAAGTTGGAAGGGATCAATTTCTACACTAGGACCCACAAGGTCCTCCATGGTCAGTCTAAGAGAGGCCTCTTCCTTTTCATTCTTTTTTTTACTCGTGGTCATGTGTTGCGATATTTTTTGCTTTGTAAAAGAAAAGGAAACAATATTACTTTAACCCAATGTCTTAGCATTAGGTTTTGAAATGTGATCAGTTTCAATAACACTTGTCGGAGCATTTCCATAAGAAGATTCATTAATCTTTTTCCTATTGACTTTTTCTTTGTAGCACAACATTTTTGATTTAGAAGTGTGAGTTCCTCTTTGAGTATTCACCATTTTGTTTGGAATCACTAGAGAGAAACCATGGTTACAGGGGAAGTTGAATAGAATGTGAACATGCAAAAAGTCAAAAACTTCTTTCCTACCAAAAACACGACTGACAATACAAACACAGGCAGTAAATGTTTCTCAACTCACACTGATATGCCCCATGACATGCACAACCAAAATGCCAAGTGTTCTGCCTTGAAAGAATGAGCCTTAATCCCATCTCAACCCATTTCCAAAACGCGATTAGTTGCTACAATTCAATTATACACAGGCCCAAGGCAGTACTGAGAGCCTCAAACTATTTAACGTCTAGAACCTTTATGAAGATTTCAGCAGTCTTATTTTTAGTTTGAATATGTTCCAAGACAATTTTTTTTCTTTCGACTAATTCTTGGATGAAAGGATGGCTAGTGTCAATATATTTTGTTCTACTTTGTTGGATTGGGTTCTTATAAATATTTATGGCACTCAAGTTGTCACAGTACACTATCATAACATTTTGTGAGACATCATATTCATTGAGCATATGTTTAATTCAGAGAAGCTGAGTGCAACTGCTTCCGACAGTAACATATTCAACTTCAACAGTGGAGAGAGACACACAGTTTTACTTCTTGTGAAACCAGGATACCAAATTGTTTTCCAAAAAGAAACATCCACAAGAAGTACTTTTTCTATCTTTTGAGCTTCCATCCCAATCTGCATCATAGTAGCCAATTAGGGAAAAATTAGTATCAAAAGAATATAGAAGACCATATTCACATGTACCATTAATGTATTTGATGATTCATTTGGCACCTAACAAATGACTAACTTTAGGTTTAGCTTGATATTTGGCACAGATCCCTACAATAAAAGCAATGTCAAGCCTGCTCACAGTGAGATAAAGTAAACTCTCAATAATGCTTCGATATAGGCTCTCAACAATGCAATACCTATCAGAGTCTTTAGACGTTTTACATGAGCAGGACTAGAGGTTCTCTTTGTATGAGCCTTTTCAAGCCCAAAGTTTTTTACTAGGTCTTTTTCATATTTGCTTTGAAAGCTTTAAGCTACTTGATCTGAAGTCCCAAGAAATATGTCAGTTCGCCCATCAAACTCATTTTAAATTCAGTATGCGTTTGATTTATAAATCAATCTACGAGAGGCTGAGAAATTTGTTTGAACATAATACCATCCATATAAACTTGGGCGATCACAAGACTCCCTTTTTCTTTCTTTATAAAGAGTGTTTTTTCAACTCCTCCTTTCACATATCTTTGCTTAAGAAGTAATTAAGATAATTGATCGTACAAAAAAGGGGGCTTGCTTTAGACCATACAAAGCTTTTCGAAGCTTGTACACATGATTGGGGTGAACAAGATCAACAAAGCCTTTAGGTTGTTCAACGTAAACTTCTTCATTCAAGTACCCATTGAGAAAGAAACTTTTGACATTCATCTGATAAAGTTTGAACTTTAGTAAGAAGACAATACTTAGCAGAAGTCTAATGGCTTCTAGACGAGCTGCAGGGGGCAAGTGTAACACCCCAAATATTTTTATTTTTTTATTTATGTAATTTCAATAATTTCTTTTTATCATTGAGGGCATTTTTTGGAATTTTGAAAGTCAAATGTAGTTGCAGGAATTTAATTTTTGGCGTTGAATTTATTCAATTTGGAAATTAATGTCAGAAATTAACTTCATTTTAGGAAGGAAAGAAATTTAATAGTATAAAGTAGAATAAGAAAAAGAATAAAATATAGTTTATTTTATTTAAGGTGCACGATAGCGAAGATCAATCCATCTCAATCTACAAAAAAAAAAACATTGCCTTGGGAATGCAACCCAAAAATCTCGAAAGACAGCTCGCTTGATGAAAACTATTTTAGAGCCTGGTATAAGCCAAGCCTCTTCGATTTGGCAACAAGAGTCGGTTATAGAATAGTCTTTTGGTCAGCTTTCCCTAGTATTATTATTATTATTTTATAAAAATCAAAATTTCCCATTTCTTCTTCATGCGTCTGAGCCCCCACCCCTCCCCCAATTTTCCCTGCTCGTCGCCGACCTTTGCTGCTCGTCCACCGCCGTTGACACCTAGCCGCCCGCCGTTCTCTGCTTGACCAGATCACCAGCCGCATGCCACAAATTTACCTAGTCGCGTGCCGATCTCCCTTCTCCGTCCGCCGCCCCATTCGTCAGATCTGAAATGAACGCCAAGCCTAGCCGTGCTGCCACCGTCAAGCTTCCCTCGCACTGTCGCTTCAGCCCAGCCGCGTGGTTGTCGCTTCTCTAGCTCTTGTGCGCCACCAGATCGAATGGAGTCCCAGCCGCGTACCATTCCGCGTCAGGTTAGTCGCCGACACCGACTGCCACTGATCCGTCGTCATGTCTGGCTGCCATTCAAGCCTGGCTTCGAGTCCTCATTGTCGTCCCTTTGGGTTTCTGTAGGATTTTGGAGATAGATTGTATTGTGGGTAAGATTTAAAGTATTTGGAACGATTAAGGGTTTCTTTTGTTTGGTTGCTATTTGAGTTTGGATTTAATTTAGTATACTGTTTATCTTGTGAAGTTTGGATTGAAGTTTCAAGGTGTCAGGATCTGCTGTCCAATAAGATTGGAGTTCGACTATAGGGAATTTTGGAACATGATTGGTAAGTAATGTGAACTTGAAGCTCTTTGGAACGGGTTAATATGCTGGAAATTTGATTTTAAATTACTAATTGTGGGTGATGAATAGATTTGTATCTCCGTGCTAAGCTTAGAACAAATTATTTTCCCATTGAGGCCGAACTTAAACCTGTGCTGGAGGTAAATCTTTGCCTACTAGGCAAGAGGATAGCACGTTACAAATTCTGTCGTGGTAGGACATGTATTTCTATTACTATGGAGTTTGAGGTATTTTCGTATTTGAAATTAGTCCTAAATGTCAAACTTAATTTTGATTATTGATTCAGGGTGTAATTCAAGAATCTTACTAAGTTAAAGGAGGGTGTGAATTTATTTTTGTTAACTTATCATCGAGGTAAGTAATCGTACTACTGGAACTACCCACGGGATGTATGCTAGCATGATAGATGAATGTTATGGCAGAATGACAGCATGATAGACTGATAATATAGTATAACCGATGTATGTTCTTGTATGAGATCTGAAAGATTTATTTGTGCACGTAGATACTTGAAGGCTAGCTTGAGGTGATATTTGATTCCATGAGGTTATATTTGATCTGAGGATATTGAGATGTATATGTATGTCATAGAACTATGTTGTGATAGTTTTGATGTTAAGACTATGATAGTGTCTTTACTGATTAGTTAGATGCCCACTAGATATTGTGTCTCCTTCGGGATTCACCAGATTGTGTCTCCTTCGGGATTCACCAGATATTGTGACTCCTTTGGGATTCACCAGATTGTGTCTTCTTCGGGATTCACCAGATATTGTGTGTCTTTGGGGATTCATCAGATATTTTGTCTCCTTCGGGATTCACCAGATATTATGTGTCTTTGGGGATTCATCAGATATTGTGTCTCCTTCGGGATTCACCAGATTATGTCTCCTTCAAGATTCACCAGACATTGTGTCTCCTTCGGGATTCACCAGACATTGTGTCTCCTTCAGGATTCACCAGATATTGTGTTTCCTTTGGGATTCATCAGATGTAGTGGGCATACTTAACTATAGTATGATAGAAATAAGCTTTTCATGTATGTATGTGTCCCAAGAGGACTAGAGTAGTTTATGTTTCACCAGAGGTAGGCATCTAGAGGACATAGATGCCTAGCCTGACCCTGGTAGTGGGGTTACTTACTGAGTATTTTATACTCATCACTTCTCATGTTGTTGTTTCAGGTAAGAGTAAGGACGTGCCGACGAATGACAAGCGGAATCCGTGATCGAGCCACTGGGACCAGTTTTATGCTTCCGCTCATGAGATTTAGATTTCTTTTCATGTTTTTCTTAACTTTGAGTTTTGATGTTTGAAACTTACTATTAAGAATCATTTTTAGACTTATTTATTATCATTTATAATTTATGGGTACCCTATTATTGTTTTTAATATTTGAATTTAATGAAAGTCTTTTGAACTTATCTTATTTATTTAGCATTTATTTCACCATAAAAGAGTGTCGTTTTAAGCTCCATGCATGCATATATTTAGTAACGGCCTAACTAAAGTCCTAGGGGGTCGGGTCGTTACAACAAACATCTCATCAAAGTCTGCATCCTCTATTTAATAGTATCCATGAGCGACTAAATGAGCTTTATTTCCTGTAACCATTCCATTTGCATCAGATTTGTTCTTGAAGATCCATTTGGTGCCAATAGCATTTGATGAAATAGGATGTGGAACCAACGATTAGACCTGTAATCTTTCAAATTGCACCAATTCTTGTTGCATAGCATTGTCCCCACACTAATCTTTTAAAGCTTTAGATGCATTCTTGGGTTCCACAGTGGATGTGAAACAAATGTTGCCAATTATTTGGAGATAGTCCACAGTTTCTTTCTTCCTAGTGAAAATTCCAGACTCAACATCTCCTATAAGATTACTAGAAGGATGATTCTTCAAGATTCTACTAGAAGGCTGCTTTGAATGTTTCTGATCGTCTTCATTGCCCGAGACTATACTGTTTTCAGAAATTTTAGTATTGTCACAGGAATTGTCATCAACATTTGGTGAAACCGTCGATTTTTATTTATGCACATCTATCACAACATATTCAACATCATCTTTATTTCCCTCAGCCGTAACTTTTTCTCCATTTGTATCATCTATAACAACATTGATAGATTCTTTCACACACTTTGTACGCCTGTTAAAGACCCTATAAGCTCTGTTGTTTGCTGAATAACCCAAGAAGGTTACTTCATCACTTTAGGAATCCCATTTTTTCTTTGGATCTCGATCAACTAATATATAACACGGACTGCAAAAAATATGGAAATATTTGATACTAGGTTTTCTCCCCCTCGAAATTTCAAAATTTGTGCAGTTAGTGCCAGGATGGATAATAATTAGATTATGTGTGTAGCAAGCAGTACTTAGAGCTTCGACCCAAAAATGATAAGGAAGGTTATAAACATGAAGCATAGTGCGGACCATCTTCTATAGAATGCAGTTTTTCTGTTCAACAACTTCATTCTTTTGAGGTGTGATGGGAGCAGAGAACTCATGGTGTATTCATTTATAATGAAAAAATTTAGCAAATTGGCTGTTTTTAAACTCCCTGCCATGATAAGTGCGAATGCAGACAATGCTCAACCCTTTCTCTCTTTGTAGTTGAAGACACAGTGTCTTGAGCACCTGGAACGACTCAAATTTTTCTCTTATGAATTTAACCCACGTATATCTGGAAAAATCATCAACATAAACCATGACATTGTTTTCCCACCAAGGCTTTCAACCTACATGGGTCCCATGAGATCAACATGAATCAAATCAAGAATGCGTTTTGTAACAATTACTGGTACCTATTAAATTAATATTCTTTTAATTAAAAAGTCTAATTAAGAATTAAAATTAGTTTTATTTAAATTAATTATTTTTGAATTAATTTTATAAAACTAATTTAGAATAAAATAATAAATAAAATGAAATTATTTTTGAAATCATTTAGTGGATTTTTCCAATATTTGGGAAAAATCCACTAACTACATTTTATTGGATTCTCACCAAATTCCAATTGAAGTTTGCAATAATCACCAAGTAGATGGTGCCGTCCATGCAGTCCTATTGGTTTGCATGATTTCTATCTATATATAGAAGCTCCATGCAAAAAGATTAGGGAATGATCTGAGTTTACTGAAGTGAAAAAGCTGAAAACCCTACTCAACCCTCACTAGTTCATCCTCAATTTAGCTTGATTTGAGTGTTTCCACCACACATTCCTTCTTAAGCATAGTGGAGAAGATCTTTGTGGTGGTCTTCTTGAAGATTCAAGCTCAATCTTGGTGAAATTCTGTTGAATTTGTGGAAGAGATCTTCAAAGGTAATATGTGTTTCAAACCCTCTTATGAATGTCATATGAACAACATGCTTAAAACTCAAATTAAATGTAGTTTAAGTGCTTATTGATTCTGAAGTCTTCCATTGCATGTTCTATTACTCCTTTCAGATGGGCATTGGAAGAGGAACTGCCCCAAATACTTGGCAGAAAAGAAGAAGGCCAAGCAAGGTAAATGTGATTTACATGTATTGGAAACTTAGTGGAGAATGATGATTCTGCTTGGATTATAGATTCTGGGGCTACTAACCACGTTTTTTCTTTATTCATGGAATTATTTCTTGGCGGCAACTAAATGCTGGTGAGATAACGATACGGGTTGGAACTGGACACGTCGTCTTGGCTGTGGCAGTGGGAGTTCTCCAGTTGACTTTACATAATAAATTTCTTATTTTAGAAAATGTATATGTTGTTCTTGATTTAAAAAGGAACCTTGTTTTTGTAAAGTGTTTGATTGAACAATCTTATACTATCAATTTTCTTTTAAATAAAGTATTTATTTCTAAGAAGAAAGTTGATATTTATTTTGCAAAACTGGAAAACAATCTTTATGAGCTAAAATCGTTAGCAACTAACGCTTTCCATAACACAGAAATGTTTAAGACTGCAATTACTCAACATAAAAGGCTTACAATTTCTCCTAAAGAAAATGTTCAACTTTGGTATCTAAGACTTGGACACATCAATCTCAATAGGATTCAAAGGTTGGTGAAGAATGGACTTCTAAGTGAGTTAGAAGAAAATTCCTTACCTGTGTGTGAGTCTTGCCTTGAAGGCAAAATGACTAAAAGACCTTTTACTAGAAAGGGTCGTAGGGCCAAAGAACCTCTAGAGCTAATACATTCAGAACTCTGTAATCCGATGAATGTCAAATTAAGGGGAGGTTATGAATATTTCATCATCTTTATTAATTATTATTCAATATATGGGTACGTTTATATAATGCAACATAAGTCTGAATCTTTTGAAAAGTTCAAAGAATTTAAGGTTGAAGTTGAAAATGCATTAAACAGAACGATTAAAACATTTCAATCTGATCGAGGCAGAGAGTTCATGGATTTAATATTCCAGAACTATTTGATAGAACATGGAATAGTATACCAACTCTCAGCACCTGGTACACCTCAGCAGAATGGTGTATCAGAAAGGAGAAATTGAACCCTGTTGAACATGGTTCGGTCAATGATGAGTTACGCTTACTTACCTGACTCATTTTGGGGTTATGCAATAGAGACTGCAGTGGACATCCTGAACTGTATTCCATCCAAGAGTGTAGCTAGAACACCATTGGAATTATAGACTAGTCGTAAAGCTAGTTTACGCCATTTTAGAATTTGGGGTCGCTCGACACACGTGCTTGAAGTTAATCCTAAGAAATTGGAACCACGTTCAAAATTGTGCCTATTTGTAGGCTACCCCAAAGGAACAAGAGGTGGTTACTTCTTTCATTCTAAAGAAAACAAAGTGTTTGTAACGACAATGCTGCTTTTTTTGAAGAAGACCACATAGAGGAGCATAAGCCCCGAAGTAAGATTGTGTTTGATGAAATTTCCAAAGAAACTACTAAATCTTCATTGTTGAAGAACCAACCTAGTACCTCAACAAGAGTTGTTGAAGTAGGATCATCTAGTAGGTCAAATCCACCTCAAGTTTTAAAGGAACCTCAACATAGTGGGAGGGTTGCAAACCCATCTATTTGCTATATGGGTTTAACAGAAATCTTGGCTATGGTAGCTGATGGTGAAGTTGAGGATCCATTGTCTTACAAAAAGGTAATGGAGGATATTGACAAAGATGAATGGATCAAAGTGATGGATCTCGAAATGCAGTCTATGTACTTCAATTCTGTATGGGATCTTGTAGATCAACCTGATGGGGTTAAACCTATAGGTTGTAAATGGATCTACAAGAGGAAATAGGGTGTTGACGGGAAGGTACAAACTTTCAAGGCTAGATTAGTGGCAAAGGGTTATACCCAGGTTGAGGGGGTTGACTATGCGGAGACTTTCTCACCTGTTTCCATGCTTAAATAAATTAGAATACTCCTGTTCATTGCCTCATATTATGACTATGAGATTTGGTAGATAGATGTCAAGACTACCTTTTTGAATGGCAATCTTGAGGAGACCACTTAATGACAATCTCAAGAGTAAAAGGTTTGTAAGCTTAATCGGTCCATTTATGGATTGAAACAAGCTTCACGATCTTGGAACATAAGGTTTGATATTGCGATCAAATCTTATGGCTTTGATCAAAATGTTGATGATCCTTGTGTATACAAGAAGATCATCAACAGTTCAATAGTTTTTCTAGTATTATATGTAGATGATATCCTACCTATTGGAAAAAGTTTACTGACTGAGGTTAAGAACTGGTTGGTGACCCAATTCCAAATGAAAGATTTGGGAGAGGCTCAGTTTGTTCTGGGTATTCAGGTCTTTAGAAATCGAAAGAACAAAATGCTAGCTTTGTCTCAAGCATCGTATATTGACAAGATGTTTGTCAAATATTCGATGCAGAACTCCAAAAGGCGCTTATTGCCTTTTAGGCATGGAGTTATATTGTCTAAAGAATAGTGTCCTAAGGCACCTCAAGAGGTTGAGGTAATGAGACAGATCTCTTATGCATCGGCTGTTGGCAGCCTGATGTATGCAATGTTATGTACTAGACCTGGCATCTGCTATGCAGTGGGGATAATCAGTAAATATCAATATAATTCAGGATTATACCATTGACCGTTGTTAAAAAATTTCCTCAAGTATCTAAGGAGAACGAGGGACTACATGCTACTGTATGGTTCTAAGGATTTCATCCTTATGGGATACACGAACTCTGATTTTCAGTCTGATAAGGATTCTAGGAAATCACATCAGGATCATGTTCACTCTTAATGGAGAGGCAGTAGTCTGGAGAAGCACTAAGCAAGGGTGCATCACTAACTCCACCATGGAGGCTGAGTATGTAGCGGCTTGTAAAGCTGGTAAGGAAGCTGTTTGGTTTAAAAAATTCTTGATTGATCTGGAAGTCGTTCCAGACATGTCAAAGCCCATCACACTTTATTGTGATAATAATGGTGCTGTGGCTAATTCCCGAGAGCCTAGGAGTCATAAACGCAGGAAGCATATAGAGTGGAAGTATCATCTCATCCGAGAGATTGTGTATCGAGGGGACATGATTGTCACACAGAAACTTTCGAGCACAACATTGTTGATCCATTTACAAAGGTCCTCATGGAGAAGGTGTTTGAGGGTCACCTGCAGAGTATGGGTCTATGGGACAGGCCACCTCTAGACTAGGGCAAGTGAGAGATTTGTACTAGGCACGTGTTATGCCCTAGTTTATTATTTGTGTACTTTGTATCTTGACTATATTGTACACCCCCTAGCTTTAAGTCAAGTGGGAGATTGTTGGGGTTGATGCCCAAAATCTCGTAGGGTCTTATAGTTTGTAAATTTTTTTGAACAAACTCATTGTTTATTTAACAAAATATATGATATTTTATTCCATATTTTTAGTTGCATTAACCACAAACTAATAAACTAACATCCAAAGTAATTTTGTAGCTTAAACATGTATGTACAGACATATGGGTGGATCATGTTTAAGTGATAACCTAAATGGTCTGTAGTACATGGATAAGGCTGGACACCTTATCCTGGTGACACTATGGGTATGACCTACTTTGTAGGTGTTACAATTGTTGTAAAGTGCTACAAATAATCTAATCCTGATAATTCATGTATAGACATATGAGCATAGATATTCTATATAAAGGAGTTTGTATAAGACCAGACCACAAAATATTTAGTCTCATTATATAATGCCGTTCATAATAGAGATTTACATTTCACCAAGATAACCATAGGTAATATGACATGAATCCTGAGTGAGTTGTGAACTCCTACCTATGAGGGTGGTCCTTTAATCTGTATGGGTGAGAATGGCTAGATCGCCGACTCAATAAGCCTACCATTTTGGGGTATCGTCTGATTAAGGAGCTGAGAACACAACTACACAAGAAGAAATTCACTCATTTCCCTGGGTCGGGGCAAGTAGATAAATTACTCTCTTAAAGGTTGATTCCGGGGCTTGAACAATGTGGCATCATACCCTCTCCTGATCCGAGAGGGGTTTAGTCATAGTTGAACTATGATATTGTTTATTAGAGGGATTAGTAGTACTTAAGAAGCTATATGTAACTACAGGGGTAAAACGGTATTTTTGGCCCAACTATACTTATAAGAAATTTGTGAAGGGTCATTGTACTGTTGATTGGCTATATCCATTGGATACAAAAAAATATCTGTAATGCGAAGAGTGCAACTGTCGGTCTTTAGTGAAGTGCTCGACAGTTAATGGATGATGAATAATTTAATTAAAGAGTCTGATTAATTATTCATGTACTGTTGGAGCTTCAAGCTGTTGGTCCATGAGGTCCCCTTGGTATCTCAATAGGATTAAATGAGAATAAGTTTTTGAATTAATTTGAATTTTTCAAATTAAATGAGGGATTTAATTATATATAATATGATTAAGTTATTTTAATTATACGTGATATAATTATTATAATGTATTTGATACATTTGTGAGAGGAAATAAATATTTGAATATGATTCAAATATTAATTATATGAATTGGATTCATATTCGTTAAATTTAATATAAATGTGATTTATATTAAATGTCATGTGTGAGAGAAAAGAAACTATAGTTTGATTGTATATGATACAATATTAAAACTAAAGAGTATATGTTACATTTGATATAACATATAATTTAATATATGTATTATATGATAAGTTAGTTATCATATATATATATATATATTAAATATTTTTTTTAGATTTAAATGAGAGAGGGAGTTACAACTCCTTCCCCTTTTTTTCTCTTCACGTGGGTGGTTGATGTTTTATGGGCATTTGATAGGAGAGAGTCCCTTCATCATCCTGCAAGAAAGGAAGTCAGAAAGAGATACGTTATTAAACAAAGAAAATAGTGCTCTCTATAAGTTTCTATGAAATTCCTTTTCCTCCTTTCATCTTTCAATTTATTCCCTCCTTCCAAAATAGTCAGAGCCAACTACTCCTGGGTTCTCTACCTGAAAATACCAAAGGTCGCCATCGCGGTAGTGCCCACTTCTAGTTCGAGGGATTCTTGAAGATCTGTCTTCAAAGTTAAGGGTTTCTAAAACCTATTTTTTTTTAAAGCATGCTGTAATTTATGTAAATGCATAATTTTTTTTCTTTTCTATCAAAATTTTATTCTGTTTTGCAGGTTTTGCTCTTTGGTTGACCGCCGTGCCTTGACCATTTACTGTTCGTCGTTCTGAGGGTCCTGCCATTTCCAACAATTTTAAGACATATCCACCACATCATCAATGACCCTCAATAGCAACAATGACGTTATGATTTCTGACCTCAACCGTCCATTCTGGTTCGAAGGAGCGAACTTCAAGCGGTGGAAGCAAAAGATGCTGTTCTTTCTCACCGTCAAGAAAGTTGTTGAAACTTGTACCAGAGCTAAGTCGATCGTCCCTTTAGAAGAACTGACTGAAGAACAGATAAAAGAAGTTATTGACTGGGAGGAGAAAGACTTTCTTTGCAAGAATTTTATTTTAAATGGTTTGACTGATGATCTTTATGACTACTACAATACAATGAAGACAATGAAGAAGGTCTGAGATGCCCAGCAAAAGAAGTATGACATCGAGGAGGCCGGGTCGAAGAAATATGTTGTTAGCCGTTATCTCAAGTTTCAGATGACGGATGAAAAATCCGTGGAGGCCCAATCCCATGAACTCTAGAAGATAGCCCATGAGATAATTACTAAAGGTATGCCTCAAGATGAACAATTCCAAATTGTTGTTATTATTGATAAACTGCCCCCTTTGTATAAGGACTTTAAGAACATTTTGAGGCATAAGACCAAGGTGTTCTCCTTGGAGAGTCTTATAACCCGACTTAGGATCGAGAAGAAAGCTCAGAAGCAGGACTAGAGGGAGGAGGTGAACGCAGTACTTGGGAAACCCGCTTTTGCCGTGGTAAAACTTGACAAAAAATCTAAGGGGACAAAAAGGAAAGGTCAAAATCATGGCTCTAGCAACCAGAACCAACAGAAAAAACAGAAGCCCCCTTTAGGAGAAACAGTACAGTTCCTCCACTTTAAATGTAATAAACCTGGGCACATGGCTAGGAACTGTAGGAACAGGCGTTGTCCTGCTGGTTAGGCGGAAGAACCGTTAGTTGCCATGATCACATAAGTAAATGTGATTGATGGTTGTGAAGGGTGGTAGATAGACACTGGCGCTACGCGCCATGTCTGTCACGACCTCAGTCTATTTAGAACTTATACTGAAACTAAGGATAAGAATATTCTGTTAGGAGATCACCACTCCACGAAAGTTGCTGGAACCGGTAAGGTGGAACTAAAGTTTACCTCTGCGAAGACCCTCAAGTTGAAGGACGTTCTACACACTCTGGAGATAAGAAAGAATTTGGTTTCGAGCTATCTCCTCAACAAAGCCGAGTTTACTCAAACTATAGAGGCAGACCTATATACCCTTACCAAAAATAATGTATTTATAGGGAAAGGATATGTAACTGAGGGAATGTTCAAATTAAATTTAGATGTTAATAAAATGAAATCTTCTGTGTATATGCTGTGTTCTATGAATATTTGGCATGCTAGACTCTGTCATGTGAATAAGAATTTAATTAGTAACATGATTAGGCTGGAAATGATACCTAATTTATCCACAAATGATTTTGATAAATGCGAGTATTGTAGTCAGGCTAAAATTACTAGAACTCTGCATAAATCTGTACTTAGGAATTCTGAGTCTCTAGGTTTGATTCATTCTGATGTTTGTGAATTTGATGGCATCTTGGCTAGGAACAGTAAAAGATATTTTATTACCTTTATTGACGACTGCTCTGATTTTACTTTTGTATACTTGCTGAAAAACAAAAGTGATGCTTTTGATGCCTTCAAACCTTTTGTTTCTGAAATAGAGAAACAGTTTAATAGAAAGGTTAAAAGACTTTGTAGTAATAGGGGAACCGAGTACGACTCGGATAGTTTTAATGAGTTCTTTAACTCACATGGAATAATACACAAAAAGACCACACCTTATTCTCCTAAAATGAACGAAAAATCCAAAAGGAAAAATAAAACTTTAGCTAAGCTAGTAGTTGCTATTTTACTTAGTTCAGGAGTCGCGTCTTATTGGTGGGGTGAAATCATCCTTATCGTGTGTTATGTCCTAAATAGAATCCCAAAATCTAAAAACAAAAATTCATCTTACAAAATTCTCAAGAATAAGAAACCAAACTTGTCCTATTTTAGAACATGGGATTGTCTAGCCTTTGTAAGGATTCCAAACCCAAAAAGGAGAAAGTTGGCTAATAGAGCATACAAGTGTGTCTTTATAGGTTATGCCTTAAATAGTAAAGCCTACAGGTTCTATGATCTAGTGAACCAAGTGATCATTAAGTTAAATGATGCCGACTTCTTTGAAGATAGATTTCCTTTTAAATCAAAGAATAGTGGGGGCTCTGGATCAAGTGGTATAACCTTAGTTAGAAATCCTAACCCTAGAGAGGAAACTGATCCAGAACCTAGAAGAAGCAAAAGAGTTAGAACTGCCAAAGATTTTGGAAATGACTTCCTGACCTACAATGTAGAAGAAGACCCTAAAGATCTGAAAGATGTCCTATCCTCAGTAGATGCCAACATATGGCAAGAAGCCATAAATGATGAGATGAACTGTAACCCTAGAGAAGAAACCGATCCAGAACCTAGAAGAAGCAAAAGAGCTAGAACCGCCAAAGATTTTGGAAATGACTTCCTGACCTACAATGTAGAAGAAGACCCTAAAGATCTGAAAGATGTCCTGTCCTCAGTAGATGCCAACCTATGGCAAGAAGCCATAAATGATGAGATGGACTCACTTGAGTCAAATAGGACTTGACACTTAGTAGATCTACCACCAGGCTGTAAGGCAATAGGGTGCAAATGAATCTTAAGGAGGAAACTTAGACCAGATGAGACTATCAACAAATTTAAAGCCAGGTTAGTAGCAAAGGACTTTAGACAAAGAGAAAACGTAGATTTCTTCGACACCTTCTCCCATGACACTAGAATTACCTCTATTCGTGTCCTGTTCTCTCTTGCTGCCCTTTATAACCTCGTAGTACATCAGATGGGTGTAAAGACTGCTTTCATAAATGGTGAACTTGAAGAAAAGATTTACATGGAACAACCTGAGGGTTTTATTGTCCATGGTCAAGAAAATAAGGTGTGTAAGTTAGAAAAATCTCTCTATGGACTAAAATAAGCTCCTAAGCAATGGCCTGAAAAATTTGACAACCTTATCCTATCTAAAGGTTTCAAGGTCAATGAAAGTGACAAATGCATCTACTATAAGTTTGATAATAACCTCTGCACTATTTTGTGTCTATATGTAGATGATTTATTGATCTTTGGGTCGAACTTGCACGTCATAAATGATATAAAATCAATATTGAGTGCGAACTTCGACATGAAAGACTTATGAGAAGCTATAGACTTAGGAGAAGCTATTGCAATCTTAGGCATAATAGTAAATAGGTATGAAAAGGGATTTTTTTGGGATCAATCTCACTATATAGAAAAGTTTCTAAAGAAATATAATTACTTTGAGTGTAAACCAGCCTGTACTTCTTATGACCCTAGTGTAAAGTTGTTCAAGAACACTGGTGACAGTGTTAATCAATCTGAGTATGCGAGCATAGGTAGTCTTAGATACGTTGCTGACTGCACTAGGCCTGACATAGCTTATGCTGTAGGATTACTTTGCAGATTTACAAGCAAACCTAGTAAAAAGCATTGGAATGCTATAGAAAGAGTAATGAGATACTTGAAGAAAACACAAAACCTAGGATTAAATTATCAAAAGTTTCCCGCTGTCTTGGAAGGGTTCAGCGATGTTGATTGGAACTCTCTTTCGGATGATTCAAAGGCTACTAGTGGCTATATCTTTAATATAGCTGGCGAAGCTGTCTCTTGGAAGTCCAAGAAACATACTATTTTAACCCAATCTACGATGGTGTCAGAAATGATAGCACTAGCGACGACTAGTGAAGAAGCAGGTTGGCTTAGAAGTCTGCTATCAGAGATTTCTTTATGGGAAAAGTCGGTACCAGCCATATCGATCCATTGCGATAATACTGCAGTAATCGCAAAAGTTCAGAACCGTTACTACAACGGAAAGAGACGTCAAATACATCATAAGCACAGTACCATTAGAGAGTTTCTCACTACTGGTGCAGTTAGAGTGGATCACATACGAACTGATGAAAATTTGGCAGATCTTTTGACGAAAGGATTGGCCAAAGAAAAGATTTTTAGAACCTCAGAAAGGATGAGACTCATGCCTATAGAAAGATGAATCACAATGAAGAAAGCCCAACCTATAGACTGGAGATCCTAAGAAACAAGTTCAATGTGTAATAACTGATCACGAGTGATATATAGTGAATCATGCTAAACCAAATACAGAGTTCCATTCCTATGACTTTAAGTCTGAGCATGATATCCTGAAGCGTAAGAAAGGTTGAAATCAATTCTTAATGAGATCTATACTTGATGACAAGTGGGGTACCTAACTACAGGAGTACTCTTGATAGACTCACCTGTCTGAATGTGGAAGTGAGGGTCGCTTCCTATGAAGGTTTTAGGAAAACTCTCTAGAGAATTCACTAAACCGGGATACATGTGCGAGGCCTTAAAGCACGGGCTTTCGTACTACACCCTAATAACACTTTGTGTGAGATGCTGTTAAAGATAGAGTTCAAAACCAAGGGTTACTCTAGTATATTCTGAATCATCTACACTACGTAAAGGTTCAAGTCGTAAGACACCTTTGCTTATGCACAATGTTGTATAGACTGAAACTGCTCGATGAAAATCTTTTTTCTCTTTCTCTTTTTGATTAAATTTTCAAGTGGGTGATTGTTGGGTGAAAATTTAACTTTCAAAACAAGATGGAACTAATATTTTGGTTGGAGGATCCCACATTGAAAAATTTAGTATTGGAAGTCTCCCTTATGTACTCCAATCTTGAGTTTTCGGTTTGGGCCCCAAGGAGTATCCATGTTTTGGAGGGAGTAAGGAAATAAACCAATGTGGGTTCGGTGGACGTCCCACACGCGTGCCACCGCCGTCCATCCATCCGTCCAGTCGGGCCTGGTGAGGCGAGGCACGACGCACGTGTGTGTGATTATTAATTTTTTATTATTTTATTTTTTTCTTTTAACTGAGAAAAAAAGGGAAAAGGTCCTCCCATTCGCGCTTCGTCTGATTCGTTCGCTCTTTTCACGCATTGTCCACGCACGTTCTGAGGCTCACTGCCTTTTGCACTCCCTACCGTTCGACGCTGAAGGCCTATAAAAGGCGTGGCCTTCAGTAGTTCAGAAATACAATTCATTCTTCACTTCTCATTTCATTTTTTCTCTCCTCTTCCATTTTAGTTTTTTGAGCAGTGGGTTTAGAAAGGGTGTGTGTTTCGATCGATAACGATGCATTTTCGATTGGGTTTCTTTTGGCTGTTTTAGCCTGGGGACAACGAGGCAATTTTTAGACCTGCTTGCACACTTGGGCAGAGCCGTGAAACGTCTCAAAGAGAGAAAACTCCGCGACTCAACCTATAACGAGTTTCTGTTTTGCAGGTTTTGCTCTTTGTTTGACCGTCGTGCCTTGACCATTTACTGTTCGTCGTTCTGAGGGTCCTGCTGTTTTCAACAAAAGTTGAAATCCAAGATCGATTAAGGTGGGTATACGAGAATATTTTCTAGTTTTCAAATTAATTAGTTTTCTACCCATTATTGCTTAATTGTTCACTAATTTCTAGCACCTTAATTATTGTTTTGGTTGAAATTTTAAGCTCTTTCCTTATCGTAAATTTAGAAGTGATTCTTTGCACGAGTCACAAATGTCACACAAGACATCCTAGTAAATCCAAAGACAACAACTAAGAAACAAGTAGTAAATCAAGAATGAACGCACAAGGATTAATAACCTAGTTCGGTGATATGCCATCCGTCTGGGAGACAGTGTACCCAAGAAAGATAATTCACTAATATTTAAACGTCAAGCATTTACAATGTTGTACTTATGTAAATAATGACGATTGCAGTGACACACATAGAGAAACTTATTTGATCACCTAGGCTCTCCATAAATGCGAGACTCCTAAGTTTGTGAATATTAATGATGCAACACTCATGCTCTCCCTAGATATCTTTCCTTCTTATAGTGAACTCCCTTCACGTGAGAACTTAGGCTTCCTCTAAGTCTTGAGAACTTCTTTTAGATGAATGATACTTTATAATCCTTCAAGGTTGAGAATCCCTTCTCTATCAACTTTGTCTTAGGCTCCCCCTAAGACCAAATAATGCTTCTCAATTGTAACATTCACAACAAGACCCACATAAATAATACATCGTCATTAGTTGAGACTAATTCTTCATTCTTAGAATATAAAACTCACAGAAAGTAATATGTCAAAACTCAATACTGTTGAGATTTATGCTCTAAATCTCGTGGTTTGTAATGTATAAATAAATTATTTATTTAATAAAATAAAGAGTTATTTTAGACATTTAGACTTATGTAACTCAATCCAATAAACTAAGATCTAAGATTATTTCAGGTAACTTGAACAATATGTGGTTGATATACAGGTGGATCATGGTCAAGTGATAATCAAAATGGTCTATAGTATATGGATAAGGCTGGGTACATTATCCTGGTAACACTATGGATATGACCCATTTTGTAATCATTACAAAGGATTTGATCCAAATTGTTCATGTGGAGACATGCGAGTAATGGTATCCTATACAAAGAGTTTGTGTAAAACAGAACCGAGAAATAGTTAATCCTTCTTTGTAACATCGTTGACTGAAGAGATTAACATTTTATAGGATGACCATATGTAACTCGATCTCAATCTTGAGTGAGTTATAGACTCCTGTCTGTGAGGACTTGTCCTTTGATTTGTATGAGAGAGAGTGGCCTTTGTTGTCGATTCAATAAGCCTATCATTTTGGGGACAAGACCAAGTAGGGAGCTAGGAACATCTACACAAGATGGAATTCAATTCTTTCTGAATTTAGGGTAAAGTAGAGGAGTTGTTCCCTTAAGTGCTGACTCCAAGTCTTGAACAATGGGGCCCCTCCCCTTCATTGGACCAAAAGGGATTTTTTTTATGGTAAGACCATAAACAAGTGGTTCATTAGAGGATCAGTGGTACTTAAGGAACAAGAGATAATTACAGGGTAAAACGATAAATTGACCCAACTGTAATTACGAACGACTCGTGAAGGATCGACTTACTTGTAATGGTGATATCCATGTACACAAAATATTCTACAGTGCGAAGAGTGCAACTATGGGTATTTAGTGGAGTGACTCATAGTTAATGAATGTTGATTATTTAATTAAAGAGTTTAATTTATTAATCTTGGATCATTGGAACTTCTAATCTGTAGGTTCATTAGGTTCATCTGCTAACTCATTAACGGGTAAAAACAAGGATCAAAGAGTTTTGGAAGAATTTGAATTTTTCAAATTAAATAAGGGAATGTGCACTAATTGTATAAGATACCATTAATATAATGTATATAAATACATTTAATATAAGGTTAATTTTTTAATAGGATTCAAAATTAAACTATATAATATGAAAGTGTAATGCATTTGAAAAAGATTCAAATATTAATTATGAATGAGATTCATATAAAAATTATAGGTTAAAATTAATATGAATGAAATTCATATAAAAATTATAGGTTAAAATTAATATGAAGAAGATTCATATTAAAACTATAAGTTATGAGAGAGATTTATAATTAATTAAATATGAGATAATTAATTAATTAATTAGATTTAATTTTGTTAAATTAAATAAATAAAAATAAGTGAATGGTGAGAGGGAGTTACAACTCTCTCTCACCTTAAATGCAGAGAGTCTGCATAATGGAGGGATGTAACTTAACATGAAGTTTCTTTTTCCCTCTCAAATACTCCCTCTCTCTGAAAAAAGGTCTCATAAGTTTTACAGTGAAAACTTTCTGCCAAATTCCAATTCCACTTCTCTTTCTAAAAAGGTTTCCACATAGCCTGATCCTTGCTGGAGATATAGCGGGGAAGCCCTTGTAGTAATGTCTTGTTCAAGATTCAGAGGGAGGTTTGATTCGTGATTCACATGGAAAATTTGCTGAGAAAAATATCTAAAGAGAGTCTTTAAAGGTAATCATCTTTTCCCTCTATATTCCTTCTACAATAAAAAAGCATGCTTAATTTATGTTTATCCTTCCTATATTTTTTGTAAATACTAAATCATAAATAATGGCAAGGCGATCAGTCGCTTCCATTAAAGATTCAATCCCTTCTAATACACGATCTTACCCAATAATTGTTGGGTTGTATGTTCTAAAACTCGTAGTTTGAAAAGTTAAACATATTCTATTATCAATAAAATTGTTATTGAATCTATAAATTGCACTTATAAAGTCTAAATTCAATAAACTAAGATCCATGGCTATTATATGAATACTTGAACTTTACGTGGAGACATAAAAGTAGATCATGTTCGAGTAAATAGTCAAAATGATCTATAGTATACGAATAAGGTTGGGTGCCTTATTCTGGTAACACTATCGAATGCGGCCCACTCTGTAGTTGTTATAATTTATTGTAAGGTGCTACAAACGAAGTGATCCTGATTCGTTCATATATTGACATGAGAAACGGGGGCATCCTATGCAATGGGTTTGCGTAAGATCAGACCAAGAAATAAGTCACTCTTATTTTATAACGTTGTTTACTGTTTAAGACTAATTATTTCACTTATATGACCTAGGTAACTCAATCTTAATCTTGAGCTAACTATGAACTCTTGTTTATTTGGGATTATCCTTAGATTTGCATAGGTGAGGGTTAACTCAACAGTGCCGGCTCAATAAGCCTCCCATTTCAGGAGTAAGACCGGGTAGATAGCTGAGGACATAGGGTGCAAGAAGGAATTCACGCCTACCCGATTTAGGGATAGGAGAAACGTTGTTCTTTTAAGTACTGAATCCAGGTCTTGAAAAAGGGACCCCGCCCTCTCATTTTCCCGAGAGGGATTCGGTTTAGTGATTAGATCACAAACCAATTTTTCATTAAAGGATCAGTTGAACTTAAGGAGCAAGATGTAATATCGGGGGTAAAACAACATATTGACCCAGCTGATATTATGAATAACCTGTGAATGGTCAACTTACTGATTATGGTTAAATCAAGTAGACATAAATACATTTACAGTGAGGAGAGTGCAACTATCGAGCTATAGTGGTGTGACTTGATAGTTAACGAATACTGATTAATTTGGTCTAAAGAGTTTTAGCCAATTAATCTTAAATCGTTGGAGCTCATGATTTGTAGGTCCATAAGGTCCCCCTACTAGCTCGTAAAACATGAACACCTTGAATTAATAAATTGAGTGAATGTGAAATGATATCAATTTGAATTGTTCAAATTGAATTTCAGTTTAAAAATGTTCAAATTGAAATTAGGGTTTGAATTCGAATAGTTCCAAATTTAAATTAGGATTTATATTTTGATATAATTAATTAACTTTTAATTTATTGAAATAAACGAAATTTGAGAGTTTATAATATTTAAATATTGATTTAAATATTAATTATGTGAATATAATTTATGTTTTAAATTCGGTGTGTGATTAATTTAATATTTGATATTAAATTATTATTTAATTAGTTAAATTTATTTAATTAATTAAAATCCAAAATTGATTTTCATTTTGATTTCAAATTCAGAATTTGAAATGATTATTTAATTTTAGTTAATTGAGAATTAATTAAAATTAATTAAAGAATAAAATGGAAATTATATGAAAGTGGGAATTTCCCACTTCTTGATTGAAAGATAGGTGATCCTCCATGAATCACACACATTTTCCACTTGCTTTAGTAAATTGAAGTGTCAAGGTTGCTGAACTTGAGTACCTTCATGTTGGTAATGAATAAAAACTCTTAGATTTTGAAGGAGATAGCAGTTGAAAATATAAGTTTTGGACTGCTGTCCATCTTCTACA
Source organism: Benincasa hispida (assembly GCF_027475165.1). NCBI lineage: Eukaryota > Viridiplantae > Streptophyta > Magnoliopsida > Cucurbitales > Cucurbitaceae > Benincasa > Benincasa hispida. Next base: position 42,985,090 of record NC_143486.1, read on the forward strand.
GATAACTCACCCAATTCCCTTCCAAAATTCACTCCAATCTGAGTTCTACAACTCAAATTCAAGCCTGAGAATAGTAGAAAATATCTCTTGGTGGTTCATTATTTGAATTGGAGCTGGAATTATGTGAAGAGCAGCTGGAATTGGGAGAATTCATCAAAGGTATGTTGTTTAAGAAACCCACTTCTTAAATTTCTATTTAAGCATGCTTTTAGGACTCAAATTAAATGTAATTAAAGTGCTTATTTATTCTGTTTGCTTCCGTTGCATGCTACTAGATCCTAACAATAATACATGTGACAACCCTAGCAATAAGACTCCTTGGGCTTTAATAGCACGGTAGAAAGATGGAAAATATCCCCACACAAAATGGACAAATTACCAAAAAGGAAAAAACCTAGAGAAAATAATCTGCATAATAATTTAAATAAAGAAAGAAATACTTTGCAGAGTCAACATCTTGAAGCACAATCTCTGAGACAAGTTCCCACCGATATGTAATCTAAGACAACCTAAGCAATAGCCTAAGGAATGATTGTGAGGAATCTTAAACAAATATATATAGTCAATAACACATATCTAAAATTAGAAAGTGATTCTATTAGATTGATAAATAATTTATTTTACCAAATAATGTAGGTAGTTAAAATTTTCTCATAATCACTACTTAACATTATTAACTCAATCCCAAACGGAGCCTAAAAGGGAGAGAGAAATTATGAGGTAGAGGTGTTTTTTTTTTTTTTTCTAACTAATTCAATCCTCCCAAATTATTATTATTAATTATTTTGTTCTTCACAAAGGGTTTGAGGGGAGGTTTCATCCTCTCTCTCTTTTTCTCAACAACATCGCTTGACCTAAGCCATCTCTCTCTCTTTTTCCACTATAAATGACAAAACATCTTATTTCTTTTTTTGTCACTATTATTCTTTTTTTGTCACTATAAATTATTTTTTTCATCGCTTGATCTATATTTTGTCACTATAAATGACAAAGTATCTTGTTTCATTATACTTTAAGCATTACTGAAGAGACCAATCTGCACTTTAGTTCTTGAAAACGTATTTTTCAAGCTCCATGATAGCACCTTAAAATTTTTATCTAATAGCACATGAATTTTTTATCTCACTCAGTTTAATTTGAAATCGTTCTAATTTTTAGCATATTAATTCGATGATTTTATAGGTTTTAATCATTTAGAAGGTAAAACCAAGTTTCATGTTAAAATCAAGCTAAAACGAAACATTTGGAACCACAACGCTAGTAAATAAAAACTAGCATCGTGACACTACCTTAGAGCACAACGACGCTCTTAAGAAGATTCATTAGTTACCGTTGTTCGACATTACAGGGCGTTAGGGTTTTTTTTTGGGTAGCATTACAACCTTCTTTTAGAGCGACGCGATGCTATCAACCTACTACAAATACACATTTTCATCTTTTTGGTCAATTCATCTTTAATTTCTTTCATCCTTCTTGATTATTTTCTTTTCCACTATATTTTCTTCTATATTTGATACTTTGGGTTGTAATTAACCATCTTGGAGCTTCCATTAAATGGCTAAGAGGCTAAGGCAAGTTCCTTAGTTTAGGATTAGCATAAACCCAATTGTTTTGATTGTGAAAATTTTGTTTATATTTTGAAGCCATTTTTGTTGTGAACTTTATGAGTTCTTGATTTTCTCATTAACGCCTTTATTTGAATGCATATTGTTTGCTAAGATTTTGTTTGTGATACATAATTGTCTCACTGAAATCAAATAGTAACAAAGTTAAGAATATGTATATGTTAGATTAGATAGTTATTCCAAATGATTTATAGCATGCTCTAATTTGAATTTAGAATTAAATCATGCGATTATTTTAGGTTATTGAAGCTAATTACTCGTCGCAAAAATTACCCGTCGAGTCTAATGAAATCATTGAAGTTTTGATGGACCTATCAAACCCAATTGATTTAATTTGCTTAGTTTGATTGAGGGGTAATCTTGGTTAATAACTTGAGGACACTTGTTTTGGTCAACCAAACAAAGTTGCAGAGTGTTTGCATGATTGAATGACCATCATCTCTAGTGTCTTATGATCAATCAAGCAATTGGATGAATCTGAGTTCCCAAGCTAGACCCATTTTACATTTGTTGTTTACTTTTCATTCATGTACTTTTATTTTAATGCATTTTTCTTTCCACACACTTTCCATTACCGCTTTTATTAGAAACTTAGCTTGTTGAAACTATCCTTAAGCTTCCCTATAGTTCAACCTGATCTTGCTACTAATACTAACAAGTTTAGTGGTTGTACATCAGTATTCTACAAATTTTATTTCATTGTAGATCTTTGATAAGTCTAATTTTAAATTGGCGACGTTGTTGAGGGAGCTAATTAATTTCACCTAGTTACTTTTCTAGTTAAAGCTTTCTTTTGTTTTTTATTTGTTTTTCTTTGTGCCTGTATTTTACATATAACATGATATATTATCATTATGTCAATCACTTGTTGTGTGGCTTCACTATTTCATTGGATTCTTGCAAGACCTAGTAAGAAAACAAATATTTATTTTAGAATTCAACCCTACACATCAATATTGACAATAACAATATTAAGAAGATTTACGTTCCGAATGTCAACAATTTTCCAACTCATCAATCCTTCTCAAAACATCGATGTCATAACCTACTTCCACAAATATGAACATGCATAATCAAATAAACTAAATGGTTTGCTAGAGTACATCCCAATACATCCATGTCGACCATATGAACAATATTAAATCTTGTTTAAATTATATACTCTACCACTTACTATTTCAATAATATTTAGGAAGATTCAAATTTTAAAATGGAGAAGTCATTTCGAAGCATATAACAAATAGAATAAATCTATTTCAACTCGGAATATATTTTAGAGGCAAAGATCAACACTAACGAGATTCCACTAATTCAGCTGCATGCAACTAAACTTGCAACATTCCAAAGTTTGATTACTTACCTACATCAAGCAAAGCTAACTTACCTATCATGAGAAGAAATTTGGATTGTGACATCTCACCCTCACTATAGATAATATGATATTTTTTAGTCTAGAAACGGTAGTAAACACATAATACTAAACAACAACTATTCTATATGCTCCTATTATAGCATCTCTAAACAAGGAACATAAAAAGAAAACTAAAAAATCATGACAAACAAATGATTTAGCCACATAGCAACATAAAAGTAAATTAGAGAAAAAAAAATTAAAACCAACAACCCCTTGAATCTGGAGAAAATTGCAAATCAATACATTAATTCTACTAGAAGAATTACCTTATTCATCACATTCCACTATACAAGTTGTATCAAACAAACTTTTTCTCTACTTAGTGTCATAATATTTTAAATGCAAAAGAATGAAATTATATACCTATAACATTGATTATGAAAATTGATAGTTTTCTGAGGGGTGAGGGGGAGGTTAAAAAAAGGATAAAAAGACACGTACCTATTGGACACCAATAAGTTTTTGTTAAAGGAAAAGGAAAAGGAAAAGGAAGCCTATAGACTGTTTCAAACAAACCTAAAAAAAGGGTATGAAACGAGTGATTTTGATGGGCGTTGGAGTTGGCAGTTGCAACATTTCCAAGCCAAATGAAGGCTATAAAATCCATAGCCTCATTGATTGAGAGGCACACCGTCATTGCCACACCGTCATTGTTTATACCGGAGCTGTCAATTGGAGGTTTGGTTGGCCCTCTCCTCTTTTGACAGTTTCAAAGCATTAATCAATTCTCTCTCTGCTGCGCCTCTCTGGTACTTTCCTCTCAACTTCTTCCATTTCTGAGAGACGTTGCAGAGAGAGAATTCCTTCATTTCTTTCTTTTTTTTCACCTATAACCTTCTTCTTCTTTTTAGTAATGGCGGTCGTTGCTTATAAGGTTCATTTTGGTGGCATTTTATTTGTTGTTGCTTTGCTTTTCGCTATGCTCTCCCTTACTTATGCTCATTCTTTGTCTCCAGCTCAACCTCCTGTTGCTAGCGATGGTTACTTCTACTTCTTCTTGTCTATCTTTTCCAATCCTACTTTTCATAAAAATTTGGAAATTTTAGATAAAAAGACGGAAAATTATTACAAATTGAAAAAGTACTGGAAATATTTATAAAATATAGCAAAATTTTAAAATCTATCGATGATAAATATTCTATCAATGTCTATCAATGTCACTGTAATTTTGATTTGCAGGGACAAACATAGATCAGGGGATTGCCTATGTATTGATGCTGTTGGCCTTCGTGCTCACCTACTTTATCCATTCAGCCGACCTCATTTTTAGCTTTTAAATCCACCCACAAAAATAATTTAGATTCAGATTTCATTGAGCTGTAATGTCAAATGGGGTTGAAGAATTTATCATAGGGGAATATGGTCTTTTCATTTTATTTTAATATGATGCCATGGACTAAACTTTACATGTAAATGAATGCAATGACATAAGGTTTTCCTAGAATAAAATGGGAATACTTAAATTAGTCAACTATGTATAGCAACTTAAATGTAATTTTAACATGTGATATAACACTTAATATCTCACCTCTATGCTAGTTTTTATTGCTCGATATGTGTCATTCTTCTTCCATAAACAATTTGCTACAAAATACACAACAAGTGCAATAAAATGTGTGTTTTTTATGCATGTATTTCATACGCAAAAATGGTGTTTCATGCATATTCAGAAAAAGTAAAATATCACATCTTATGCAAAAAAATATGGATGATCTTACAAATTCAGTTCATTCAGATCACAAATAGTCAAGGTCATCTTATGTGTAGGTAGAGAGTGCATCTTTCATTTGTAAAGAAGAAAATCAACTGTGACCGAAAGTACACTAAGATCTTAAAAATTGTTTAAAGTTGTATATGTTCTAAAATTGAAGTGTTATTTGACAATATTAAATTGCACACAAACTATATGACATAATAGATAGTTGCATTCCACCACACCCAATTGTTTAGGACATTGTGCATACAATATACAAAACAAAGATTTGGTAAATAAGGTGTAAATGAAATAATTTGTCACTCACTTGCATTGTGGTTTCACCTATCTTGACTGGCTTCCAAATTATTTCTTCTATTTTATGATGTTGAAGGACCTACGAGTGCATGCATGAATAGTAAAAGATTTTGTCTATTGCCATAAAATAGTTAGTCAATTGTTAAGAGACTGCACTTGATCTTTAGGCTTGACAAAACTCAGGCTCTATACGAATACCGGATACTACCTTGTTTATTCACACAAACACAAAACAATGTGCTGAAAGCACAATCCGTGTGAAGAGAGATCTCGACCTTACACTTTGATGGCTGAGATTATAATATGACACTTCTGCTGATTGTAGATTTCGAATGTCTAAACTTTTCTTTTCTTTGTTGCAGAGAAAAATGATAGAAAAGAAAAGAGAGAACTGGAGGAATGCTGTCAGAAAACGCAGGGGCAATGAGGCTTCAGTCGTTTAGGCGAAGGGATGTAAAGCTGGAGGTCGTCTAAACAATAAGGGACGACTTGTCTAGATGATGAAGGCTTTACTGAAGATCGTCTAGACGATGGGGGTTCAAGATGATGGTCGTCTACACGATAGGGATGCAAGTAAACGATCGTTGGCTAAAAGCTACACGATCGGTGGATCAAAAGTACACGATAGAAGAAGACGATCGTGAAGAAGATGAACCGACGGTTTTACGTGGTTTGGCCAAGGATAGTCTATGTCCATGGAGAAGTTGATGGGAGTTTTTATTAAAGATTGCTACAAGATAAGTCTCAAGTGTCACACCCTCTTCCAGATTACCCTCTTCATCTAAAAGAGGATATGACCGCAGTAGTTACTAACCCTGCTGCTAGCACCCACCACTTAGCCCTCTAATCTAAATGGCAACCAGCTAAACATTAATAATGTATGAATATGGTATGCCTCCCTAAAAGTTCAACAAAATATTATATAAACACATGCATATAGCTATGATATAACATCTAAGGAGAGAAACATTCACAGATGGGCCCAAACATCTCTAACAGAGCCCTAGTCTCTCTCAAAACATGTGTACATAAATAGATCAACAACCTAAGTTCTCTTAATAAGCCGAATCTTTCAGTGGCAAGCAGCAGCAGGATCAACCCTGAGGAATCTGACCGCTACCTGAGAAGGGAAAAAACAGAAATTCCGTGAGCTAAAAGCCCAGTGAGCGACTATAAAATCGTATAACATTATGCATTACATTACTATAAACATGTAAATATACTAATGAGTATCTCAAGCAATTGTCTCTAAATGTAGCTTTAAACCATTCTTAGATATCATAAAAAAAAATCATTATTCCCTAGTTGAGAACGAGCCTAAATGCTCTAGCTCCCAACGTTTATTACCGACCAAGAGACTCATACTTTGGCCTCTCATTCAGAATTGCCTACGTGCACGTGGCCATACTAAGTACTGTCATAACCTTAGGTACTTCCGCTCAGATACCTTCTCAAACCTGTCCTTCAGTATCGAGCTACTAAGATACCTTCTCAAATGTCCTTCGGTATCAAGTTAGTCAGGTACCTTCTCAAATGTCCTTCGGTACCGGGGTATTTAATAGCATCAAGTTAAGTTCCATTGCCTACCATCTACACAAGACCTCATTTTCTCATAGCCTTCCTCTAGGAAGCATATTTCAACATTGGAACTTAACTATTGTAATGACTACATGACATACCTTGGCCTGTGCTACACATATACAAGCCGGGAAACATACGTTAAGCTATTCTCCAACCATTTGTTGCTTGAAGGAGTATAAATTCATCATTTATGTCACTGTAACTTACTTGATCTTATATGTATAAGTACTGGAGACATTAATTCACTTAGTCACTCACCGCTCATTAAGCTCTTAATGGTTTATACGCCCCTCCTAGCTCTTCTTGGCCTGAAAGGACATAATTCCTAGTTAAACTACTTGGAATTCTTAGTAAAATACCTCAATTAATTCATTTATTAAAGGAACTTTCATCAACAAAGACAGCTTTACTGGCGAGATCCCCATGAGCGAGGTCAGCGAGATCCTCTAGAGTGAGATCAGCGAGATCTTCTAGAGTGAGATCAAGCCTTTCCTGGCAAACTTTCATCTTAGCGATACTCACCTTTCCAGCGATACTTAGCCCAATTCCTAGCGATATTTCCTTCTATAGTGAGATCAGTGAGATCCTCTAGAGCAAGATCAGCGAGATTTCCTTTATAAGTGAGATCCTTATCCCCATATCTCGCTATAACTCCCACGGTGAACTGTTTGTTTGTTCTTCCCAAGCAGCTGTCTGCTTATATACCGATTCCCTGTTATAAATTCAAAAATTAATAACTCAAAATCCATTGCTCTTTTCAAGAAACTTCCTTTTACAAACTTGTTTATAATTGAGTAACTTTCTCACCTTAAAATTTCAGCCAAGAATTCCTTATAGTTTGGCCTAGAACTTCCAATATTCACCTCGAGCCCTGATTAACCCAAGATTTTTCCTCCTCTGTACTTTCTTCACTTCCTGTGCAATCTTCCTCCTGCAAAACAACCTTGCAAACTAGATTCTCTCAGTTTTCGAATGGCACCGATTTCACTAAATTTGCTCATGTCAATTGTCAAAACCATGCTTTTAAAGTTCTTCTTCCAAAAACTTCCCGCCACCTCCAGAGTTCAAGGGTTAATTGCCACGTCACTCCCCATTTCATATGTTTTTCGTTCCCTTTCATCATAATTCCTATAAGTAAACATGAATTGCTACTTAATAAATATATAATATAACATTTCTTTGGCTAAACGTGCTTATCTAGGATACCTAGAATTCAGGGTTTACATCAAACTTCTTGATCACTCTATACAATTTTTCTCTCTCTTGCTTTACAATTAGTTACACAATGTATTTAAAGGTAGCTTGAATGTAACAAATTTGTAACTAATTTGAAGTTATTTTTCATCTTTCTGTATAATAATCTCCACCTTGAAAAAAAAAAACTTCAAGTTTTCTTCAGCTTCTCTGATCTGACTATCTTCTTTTTTAACCTTTGTCCCTCAACTGAAACCCTATTATATCAAGGCACTTCTGAAGTTTGAGCTGAGTGATTGTCTTTGTCAACATGTCGGAGGCATTCTCCGAGGTATGTACTTTCAAAACTTCAATCTGTTTTGCTTCTATCTGCTGTCGAATGAAATGATATTTAACATCTATATGTTTAGTTCTGTTTTGGTACTGAGGATGCTTAGATAAATGTATTATATTCTGATTGTCACAAAATATCTTCATTGTATTCTGTTTAATTCCGAAGTCACATAGGAGACCTTTTAGCCATAGGCCTTTCTTCACTGCCTCTGAAAGAGTAATGAACTCTGCTTCAGTAGTAGAAATGGCTACTACTGATTGTAAAGTAGTCTTCCAGCTTAGGATACACCTTCCATATAGGAAGATATACCCTGATAATGACCTCCTCTTGTCTAGATCTCCAGCATAATCTGAGTCAACATACCTAATCAGCTCTGGTTCACTATTTGGAAGCTGTTGGTACATTAGTTTAGCATTAAAAGTACCCTTAAGATACTTCATTATCCACTTTGTTGTCCCTCAGTGCCTCTTACCCGGATTAGCCATGTATCTACTCACAAGGCTAGCAGCATAGGCAATGTCAGGTCTTGTAGACACCACTAGATATATTAAACATCCCATAACTTGGGAATAGGGGACTGTTGACATTATCTGCTGATGTTCAATATCTGATTCTCTGGGTGAATTTTCTGCTAAAAGTTTGAAATGGTTAGCAATAGGAGTAGTCACTGCTTTAGCCTCTGTCATTTGATACTTTTTTTTAACAATTTATTGCAATATTGTGATTGATTAATGCTTAGAATACTAGTTTTTCTGTTTTTAATAATGTCAATGCCTAGTATTCTTGTTGCATTTCCCATGTCTTTCATTTTGAACTCTGACTTGAGTAAATCTTTTACTTTATTCAGTTCTTTCATAGTTGCTTCTGATAAAAGCATGTCATCCACATATAGTAATAAGTAGATAGGATGAGTGTAGGATTCTTTATTTATGTAAACATAACTATCATAGGAGCTTTTACAAAAACCATTCTTCTGTACAAATCACTAAATCTTTTGTTCCAGCATCTAGGGGACTGTTTGAGGCCATAGATAGACTTTTTAAGTAGACAAACATAGTCTTCCTTCCTTCTGACCTCATACCCCTTTGGTTGGCTCATATAGATAACTTCCTTTAGAAAGCCATGTAGAAAAGCTATTTTAACATCTAGTTACTCCAGCTCTAGGTTATTTTGAGCCACAATAGACAACAATAATCTGATAGAAGTCTTCTTGACCACTGGAGAAAAAATCTCATTAAAATCAACACCTGGCCTCTGTGTAAAACCCTTAGTAACCAGCCTAGCTTTAAATCTAGGTCCTTGATCATTAGGGAAACCATCCTTCAACTTGTACACCCATTTGGATGCAGTTTGCATCATTTTGGAAAAGGTGTCAACTCCCATGTGTTATTTCTTACTAGTGAATCAATCTCTTCATTCATAGCTTCTATCCACATCTTAGCTTTAGAACAACTCACTGCTTCTTCAAAGGTTGAGGGTTTTGTATCATTAGATAAATCAGAAGCATTCAAAGCTAAGTAATCTTCATACCTTGAAGGTGGCACAATGTTTCTTCTCTGCCTATCTCTAGCTAGGCTGTACCCTCTCAATTCTGGTTCTTCTTGCTCGGGATTAATAGTAGCATCTTCTACCTTTTCTTCTAGATGAGGTAGTTGATCAAAAAATGATTAAGAGCTTGAAGGATTAGAAGTAGGGATTAGAACTTGCTCCACCTCAATTTTATCATTCTTCACTCGAGGTACTAAAACATTAGGATTAGATCTCTGCATATACATTTCATCTTCTCTAAAAACAACATATCTACTGGTGATGCATCTTTTCCCAGTAGGGTGCCACATTCTAAACCCCTTAACACCTTCTGTGAAACCCAAAAACATACACTTCACAGCTCTGGTAGCTAATTTCCCTTTACTCTGATGAACAAAACCAGTGCAACCTGACACCCTTAGGTTATTCAGGTTAGGTGGCTGTTTAGTCCACCTTTCTTTAAGGGTTAGAAGGTTAAGAGATGCATGAGGGCATCTATTCAGTGTATAGACAGTGTATGAGGCTGCCTCTACCCAAAATTTATCAGGAAGTATAGCATCAGAAAATAGGCTTCTTACTCTTTCCATTATTATTCTGTTCAACCTCTCTGCCACCCCATTTTGCTGAGGTGTATACCTAACTGTCTTGTGTCTAGTTATACCATACTGTCTACAAAAAACATTAAACTCCTCTGCACATTACTCAAGCTCATTATTAGTTCTTAGACACTTAATTTGACAGTTAGATAATTTTTCAACCATGATCTTCCATTCTTTAAACTCTTCAAAAACTAAATCCTTAGATTTAAGGAAATAGATCCAACTTTTTCTTGAATAGTCATCAACAAAGGTTAAGAAATACCTGGCTCCACTTAAGGACTGAAAAGGTGAAGAACCCCATAGGTCCGAATGCACATAGTTAAGGATGGCCTTGGTTGTGTGCTGAGCCTTCACAAAGCTTTGCCTAGTAGCCTTTTCTAACACACATAGGCTCTGATGAACTCCCTTAGGTAGAATTCCTTGGTTGGCAAGAGCTTATGACCTTTGGCACTAATATATGAGAGTCTTTTGTGCCATAGATCTCCTTTAGTAGGCTGCTTCTGAGTCACAATCAAAGCTGAGTGAACTTTATGAACTCCTTGAACAATATATACTCCATTAATCTTCACCTGGATAAGTTTACTGTTCTTCAAAACTTCATAGTAATAGAATCAAGCATGCCTAGTGAAATTAAATTTCTTTTCAACTTAAGCACATGTCTGACATTTCTCAATAGTTTGACTGTTCCATCTTCTAGCTTTAGTGAGATTGAGCCAATCCCAACCACTGGACATGAGTTATTGTTTCACATGTAGACTGATCCTCCATCCAACTATCTGTAGGTACTAAACCAGTCTTTATAGGGTGTCATGTGGAAAGAACACCCTAAATCTAGAACCCATTCTAGGTTCTTATTAGCTTCTTCTTCTACCTTAAAATTGGAAGTAGCCAAAGCATCAGAATAGAAGTAAGAGTCCTCATAAACTGAGGCTTCACCTGACCGATTAGGTTGGATTTTGGGTTGTGGTTGTGATTGCTTGTTTTTCTGCTCATTCTTCCACTTCAAAGTTCTGCAATCTTTGATTAAATGTCTAAGTTTTTTACAATACTTGCATTTGACCTTGGACTTCTCTTTCCCTTCTTCATTTGAGCTCTGTTTTCCTTTTTCCTTATTGTTCTGTTTTGACTTGCCCTTTACAAATAAGCCCTCTACACTAGGCTTGTCTTCTTTGCCAGTAATCAGCTCTATTTCTCTGATTTTTAGAGCAAAAATTATGATGTCAGTAGTTAGGGAATCTCTCCCATATTTTAGGGCAATCTTCACATCTTTATAGGAACCCGACAATGAGTTGAGAAGCACAAAAGCTTCATTATCTACCCCAATATCTTCTCCTTGAGTCTTGAATTCGATAGTTATCCTCTTGAAATCATCTAAATTCTGTTAAGGACTTAGAAGCACTCATTTTGAAGGTAAAGAACCTTTCCCTTAGGAAAAGTTTTTTGGGTAGATTTTTAGTCTCATATAGCTCATTCAATTTGCTCCACATCTTAAAAGTTGTCTCTTGATCAATCGCTTGCCTTAGGACACTGTCAGACAAGTTTAAAACCAGTGTTCCATGAGCAATTAGCTCCATGTTTTCTTTTTCGTCTTCTATTGTAGTGCTCGATAGCTTCGCTGGATCGTTCCATGAGCAATTAGCTCCATGTTTTCTTTTTCGTCTTCTATTGTAGTGCTCGATAGCTTCGCTGGATCTTCTAGGGCCTTATGAGCCTTTTCTTGTCCCAAGATAGCCTTGATTTTGGCTTTCCACAAACCAAAATCGCCTTTCCCATCAAATTTCTCAATGTCATACCTTGCTACTGCCATATCTGTTTCAAATTTCAACTGAAAGGCTCCAAGATTTTGCTTCTTTTTGAATCTTGACTAATCTTGAACTTTCTTACAGGCTCGTATACCATTTGTTGGGCTTGATAAGAGAAATATAGGCTGAAATAACAGACTGCACTTGATATTTGGGCTTGAAAAAGCTCAGGCCCTATACGAATACCAGATACCACCTTGCTTATTCACACAAACACAAAACAATGTGCTGAAAGCACAATCCGTGTGAAGAGAGATCTCGACCTTACACTTTGATGGCTGAGATTAGAGTATGGCACTTCTGCTGATTGTAGATTTCGAATGTCTAAACTTTTCTTTTCTTTGTTGCAGAGAAAAATGAGAGAAAATAAAAGAGAGAACTGGAGGAATGCTGTCGGAAATCGCAGGGGCAATGAGGCTTCAGTCGTCTAGATGAAGGGATGTAAAGCTGGAGGTCGTCTAGACGATAAGGGACGAGTCGTCTAGACGATGAAGGCTTTACTGAAGATCGTCTAGACGATGGGGTTCAAGATAATGGTCGTCTACACGATAGGGGTGCCGAAGTAAACGATCGTTGGCTAAAAGCTAAATGATCGTGATCAAAGGTACACGATAGAAGAAGACGATCGGAAAGAAGATGAACCGATGGTTTTACGTGGTTCAGCCAAGGATAGCCTGAATGTAACAGATTTGTAATTAATTTGAAGTTATTTTTCACTTTTCTGTATAACAATGACCTTATCGTAGAAGTGAGCCTTGGGTTTGGAGCACTTAGAAACATGCCTCCAGCGGCTACATCAATATTACTTTTATCTCTGCAAAAGACCTTCATAAAAATACTGCACTAACAATTGATCAAATATTTGATGATAAGGGAAACTTGCACAAATACTTTTGAAACTTTCCCAATATCCATAGAGCATTTTCCCATTGATTCTGAATAATGCTGTAAATCTTCTTTCTGATGCTAATGGCTCAGAAAGCTGGAAAGGCTTTTTCTAGGAATTGTTTCTTCATCTCCGCCCATGTTGTAATGCTCCAAGCCAGTAGGCAATAAAGCCAATCTTTAGCATCATCATTAAGTGAGAAAGGAAATGCTCTCATATTAATATGCTTTTGTGTTACTCCATGTGGGTGGGTGCATTCCATCATAGACAATGTCGAATTTCTTTAGATCTTTGTGCAGGTTTTCACCTACACATCCATGAAAGCTTGGCAGTAAGTGGATTAAATCAGTTTTCAACTCAAAAGTACCTGTTATCTCAATATATGTGATGCATAGTGTTTGTTATGTTATGTTTGGTGCTGCCAACTCTCTCAATGTGAGCTCAGGTTCCACCTTTTCTGCTTCTTTTTCCAACTCTTCCATTGACTCTTCGTCTGGTGTGTCTTCTACATAGGTTTAATTGGTTCACATTGCTCGCCCACTAACTTCTCTTATGAGTCTCCTCTCCTCCTGGTATATTTATGTAAAATACAAAATTCTAGAATATTTGGGGAAGCTAGTGATTCATCAAAAGAAAACAAGTGAGCAATTAAGAAACAACAACTCTTTTAAATGAGAAGCTCAAGGTTTCTGGCCACCAAAGGGTGTCGAATTCTCCGATGGATAAAATGATGTTCTATTCCTACCTTAATTCTATAGAGTGGTAGTATGAACAAATTCACAAAGAGTCGTTGATGTTGTCAATTAAAAAGCTTCGTGTTCCTAGGTAGCGAAGGGGGGAGGGGGGAGGTGATTATTGTTTGCAAGAAATTAAAATTGCATGAAATTAAATTTTGCAATGGATTTAAATGTAAATGATGCAATAGTAAAATTGGGAGTAGTTCTTATGCTTGAGCAGATCTAACTTGGGTATTGTCGAAATTCCTTTTAACTATTAACTTGATCATTGAGCACATTAGTTTATTCAACATATTTCTCATGCTTAGCCAAATTAATTAAAAATGCTAATTAATTGCCCAATGCACTAATTAGCCTAAAATGAGAAGATGAAATGCATACTCATCACTTAGGCTAACCACATTAAGTTGAGGGGAATACTAAGTTGAACAACTAATAGGAAAATGCCTAGATGCTCATTATTGTTTTTCCACTTAGTTGGTTAATCAATGTTTTCATTGATGGCATGCCCAAAAATTTATAAGCTAACCTCACTAATTGCTATTAAACGATTCACTTACTTAATAATTACAGATTAAGGGTGAGTCTATAGCTATCAATCATGCTAAATCAACTAGTTTGTTAGACAATCTCGATAAAATATGATCATAAGGTTCAATCTCAGAAAAAAAAAAAACCCATAAATACAAATAAAATTAGTTTGACATGGACAGAAAGTCTCACAAGTGACATAGAAAAGAAGAAATCCCTAAGACCTAAGCTAGTCTCACAAGTTACATAGAAAGAAGAAATCTCTAAGACTCGAGCTAGAACTTACGTAGTGTTGGGATTGGTGTCCCAATTCTCCCGGAGTCTCGTAGTTTGTAAATAGTTTGTACACATTGTTATTAATAAAATAAGAGTTATTTTATTTGTATTTACTCAAATCAAATAAACTAAGATCTGTGGTTATTTCATGTAAACTTAAGCATGTGTGTGAGACATACAAGTGGATCATGCCTTAAGTAATAACCTAAATGATCTGTAGTATAAGGATAAAGGAGGAATACCATATCTTGGTGACACTACAGATACGACCCACTTTGTAGATAGTTGCAAGTGTTATAACGTGCTACAAATGTTTTGATCCTGACCATTCATGTGAAGACATGCGAGCGGGGATGTCCTATATAGAGAGTTTGTATAAGACCGGACCACAAGATTATTAGTCTCTTTATATAACATCATTGATAATTGGGACTTGCATTTCATTAAAACAACCATAGGTGACATGACCTTAATCCTGATTGTTTTGGGAACTTCTACCTAAGAGGACGGTCCTTTGATTAGTATGGATGAGAGTGGCCAGATTGCCAACTCAACAAGCCTACCTTTTTGGGAATTTGCCTGATTGGGGAATTGGGAACTCAGTTACACAAGATGGAATTCACTCCTTTCCTGAAGTAGGGGTAAGTAGATAGATTGCTTCCTTAAGGGCTAATTCCGGGTCTTGAACATAGTGGTCACACCCTCTCTTTGAAAGAGAGGACTCAGTCATAGTAGGACTATGACTTATTGTTCATTAGAGGAATCAGTGGTACTTAAGGAGTTAGATGTAACTACAGGGGCAAAATGGTAAATTAGCTCAACTGTACTTACGAGAGATTTGTGTAGGGTTACCTCACTATTGATTGGTTAATATGGACACAGAAACATATCTATAGTGAGAAGAGTGCAACTGTTGGTCTTTAGTGAAGTATCCAGAAGTTAATGGATGGTGGATCTCGTGACTAAAGAGTTTAGTCAGTTATTCATGTACCGTTGGAGCTTCAAGCTATATGTCCATAAGTTCCCCTTGGTAGCTCAATGGGTTCAAGTTGAGAATAAGATTTTGGGTTAGTTTGAAGTGTTCAAATTAACAAGAGGAAATTCAATTATATGTGATATAATTGGTGCGATGTATTAGATACATTATTTGAAGGATTTGATATAAATATGATTTATATCAGGTACCATAAAATAGAAAAAGAACTATGGTTTATATGTTTCATATGGTGAAATATTAAAATTATAGGTTAGAAATATAATATGATAAGTTGGTTATCATATTTATTTATAATATATTAATTATATGATAATTATTTCTTTTTCTCTAATAACCAATTGATGGGAGGTTATTGGAAGTTTTATGATAACTGTGAAATAAAAGGAAAATTGTTTTTCCTAAATTTGGGAGTTGCCTCATTCGGAAAGTACTCACGGAAAAAGCTATCAAGTAAAAGAGTTTTATTAAGCGATAGCGTTGATAGAGACTAAACGATTGTGTAGAGTTGACTATACGATAGTCATTCAGCTAATTTTTGCTACACGATCGAGTAACAAAGTCTATGTTATAGGCTTCTTTTACTAAATGATCGAGCACATCGTCTATACAATAGACCAACTTCTTATCTCCCACTTGCTCGATCGTCTACTCGATCATAGACCTCCAGTCTTTTCCTAAAGCCAAGATCATACAGAACCCACAACTCCTAGATTCTCACACCGCCAATGTAACACTTGTGGTACTGTCTTTACTCAATTCGTGAATCGAGTTGGACTCGATTGGGTTCAAGGAGCATCCGAATGATCGTAGTGTTCGTGCTATTGGTGTTTCTTTTTGTTGCATTCGAGTGTTGCTAGTTTTGGATGCATTGGACTTCGATCAAGAGATTCTTGAAGAATGGTTCTTCAAAGGTACGCATACTCTATCCCTTGGTTCTATTATAGCATGTTGTAAGTTTTGTATATGCATGACTTGTTAGTTTCCGTTTAAAGACTGTAATTTTTTATGTTCAATCGGATTGGAATTTAGAACGATTCATTTTCGCTGCTCATGGAAATCCTCGTGTTAGATTTCCTTCAATTGGTATCAGAGTCAGGTTGTTCTGATATTCCAAATTCCATTATTGTTTTGAACTTCTTTTATAGTCGTGGTGGGGTTTAAGTTTGTTCTGCATTGTATTTAAGAGTTAAATGTGTTTGAGGATGTGTTGATGAATGTTTACGAGATGGTTGCCTCTGTTTAAAACTTTCTTTAAGTTTACAAAGTGTTAATTTGTAAGGGCCCCTGCATTTTAGGGCATAATTAACAAGCAATTGAGTCTGTTTTCAAAGTGTTTGAGGTTGTTTGAGTCTTTTGTGATGAAGTTTCAAAGCATGGAGATGCAAATCTCATCTAGGAAGAAGAGCAAAGGTTGGTCGTATCGTGTAGCCCAAGGTAAACGATCGTTGAGATTTGATTAAATGATCATGTAGAAAATTCATATGCAATCGTGTAGTATTTACTAAATGATCGTTTAGCTAATGTTGAACGATGGGGTAAAGAGTTTACTCTATCGCGTAGCATTGGTTGCTCGATCGCATGGATGCTAGAGCTAAACGATCACATAGAGTTTTGACACTCATCGTTTAATAAAAGGCCCGTGACTAAATGATTGTGTAGCTCAGCATGCTTCATCGCATAGTCGTTGACTATACGATCACCCGGTATACGATACCTTGTGCTTGCTCAACGATCATTTAGACGATTATGCTTCACCACATCGTTGTCGTTTACTTGATCGCTTAAGGCTTGCGTTGCACGATCGCGTGGCCTTCATGCTTCATCGCATAGTCAAAGGTACATGATCGTTGCTAAACAATCATTTATGCTCTTACAACGTCGCTAAACAATTGAGTAAAGAGTTTACTCTATCGTGTAGGCGATCACAAGGATTTGTTACACAATCAAGGAGATGCGAGTGAGAGACCTGGTTCGCCTGTTTGAACCGGTTGACTCATTGCCCTTTGTAATAATTAGCTTTGTTTTTTTAGGATTTGAGGCTAATTATCCCGGTTCATCAACCTTTATTTGATGTACATAAGAAGTATGTTGGTTTATATGCCATAGTATATGATAAATAGATTTAAAACCCACCTTAGGTTATGTATTTTATTCATGCATCATATATTATAAGTGTTATAATATAGTTATTGGCATGATGAAATTACAAGAAAGCATGCGCATGCATCATGAAATATAAGAGTTATATTTATGCATGCATTAAGCATATTAATGCATCATCTTTTTATTATAAGAGTTATAGTATAAGGGTGTACGGAAGTATGTATGTGAAAGAATTAAATAACATGCAGCGGAAGTATCAATGATCCATAAGCATTCAAATTCACTAATTTTGGCAGAAATTAAAGCATGTTTTTCCTAAAAAGTGGGTTTTAAGATCATACCTTTAAAGAACTCTCCAAGAATTCGTGTGTACAACAACAGTCTTCACTTGATATCACCGTGAACCACCTCAAATCCTTCCCTACTATCCTCTTAGAGCTTTAGGCAGAGTTGTGGGACTCAAGAACAGCGTGAAGAAGTGAAGAACCAAGAAGAACTCACAGCAGCCGATCAAAGAAGACAGTCTCTTCTCACAGAAATTTCTCTAAAAAATTCTGCATTCATCCCTCTCAAATGACTCCAATCTTCTTTATATATAGTAGATGACATGCAAAGAAATGGAGTGCATGGATTACAGCTCATGCTTGGAGAATCAATGTAGAGAGGATAATGGAGAAAATTCAATCTCCATTTTGTGCAACCATGCAAAACGATTTTCCATTTTTCTTTTAAAGCATAAAATGATTTTAAACCATTTTAATTCAAAAATGATTTTCTTAAATTAATTTAATATTAAATATTAAACTAATTTTTGCACAATAATCATCTTCATATATTTAAATCATATTTATATATATATATTCTCTTGTTCCGTTTAATTTGAACGTTTCAAATTAATTTCTCAAGCTACCCTAAAGGTTATCCATTTACGAGCTAGTAGGGGGACCTCACGGACCTACAGATCATGGGCTCCAACGATTCGAGATTAATCGACTAAACTCATTAGTCCGATCTAACCCCTATTCGTTAACTAATGGGACACTCCACTATAGCCTATAGTTGAACTCCCCTCACTGTAGATATATTATGTCCACTTAATAACTATAATCAATAAGTCGATCCTTCACAGGTTGTTCGTAATCACAGCTAGATCAAAAATACCGTTTTACCCCTGTGAATACATCTTGTTCCTTAAGTTTCTACTGATCATCTAATGAATAATTCTGATTCATAATCTCTATGAATCAAATCCTTTCTCTATTATGAGAAGGTGAGGCCCCGATTGTTCAAGACCTAGAGTCAATACTTAAGAGAACAACCTATCTGCTAAACCTAAATAGGGTAGGAGTGAATTCCATCTTACAAGGCCATGTCCCCATCTATTCAGTCGGTCTTATCCCCAAAATGGTAAGCTTTTTTAGCAGTGCTGTAGGAATATTCTCACCATTTGTAGATTAAAGAATAATCCTGAACAAACAAGAGTTCATAGCTAGCTCAAGATTAAGATCGAGTTAACCTAGGATATATAATAAATGAAAAAGTTAGTTTTAACAGTAAACAGTCATTATAAAGAAAAGTGACTATTTTCGTTGTCCAGTCTATATGCAAACTCATTGCATAGGATGCCCCCACTCTCATGTCTCAACATGAACGATCTGTGGATCACATCGTTTGTAGCACTTTACAACTTCTTGTAACAACTACAGAGTTGGCCGCATCCAATAGTGTTACCAGGATGAGATACCCAATTTCATCTATATACTTATTAAACCATTTAGGCTATATACTATCAACTTGATCCTGTTTATGTCACTACATAAAGTTACAGCATTTAGACTATAGCCAAGGATGCATTTATTGGATTTTCATAATAAGATGCAAAATCAACAAGTCATTATTATTGATAAAATAGAATGTTTAACACGAACTGCGAGTTCTAGGACATTCCCAACAGTATGCTTGGTTCATTTCTTTGTTATATAAGTGTTATATAAATGTAGCAATGAATGAACAATGCATGGAGTATGACACTTAGGCTTGAGTTATGAATGCCTTGTATGTATTGCTTCACATTGTGGATGGTTTTAGTTGTTTCCTTTTATAAGTGTTATAATGGAAATTAGAACTAAAATCAATAAGAATGAGTTGCATGCGAACTTAGGTGAACACATGTTTTAAAAGGGTTTTAAAATTGGATTGAGATAGACCTAAGTTCAAGGTTCTAATGAGATTAGATACCTAAGTTTAATCTTTTGAATCGGTTTAATAGGATTAAATTGATTTCCATAAAAAATTAAATTTGTATTAAATCTATCTATAAGGGATCTTTTGTCTAAGGTGGGTTCTGTCTAGGCTGGGGTATTTAAGCTGATAGAAACGGAACACCATACCTGGGAACCTACATGAAAAGGTGAATTAGATAGATTTTCTGCTAGCATGCGACAATTGATCAAAGACTTCGTTAAAGAGTTTTAATGAATGATGATCAAAAGTTGTTCCACTTTCGAAAGTAAGCGTTACTTTTGGGCAAACCTAAAAAGTCACTTAGTTAAAATCATTAGTCGTGTTTTTTCTAAGTAAATTAAACCCTAGGTGATAAAATACTCAATGGGAGGAAATGATGTATATGATATGTCAATTCCACTCACGTTTCTCCCTGAATGTTCATGCCATGAGATTCATGCTTGGCCTTGTGGTGCCCTAGGATCATCCCCCTTCGAATGGTGTTTGCATGAGTCAATATCAAGGTGGACGGAGAGAGTGTTTATAGTAAGTGGGTGAAGGATGTGTGTCAACATGTCCTATGGTCTCCTTCATTAGTTTGCACTGTGAGATCTCCTTGCACTGTCTCATGGCACCCTGGGAGCGTCCCCCATCGGATGGCTTTTTTGCGGTTGGTCAATATCAAGGTGAACTCCAGAAATAGAAAGGGTTGCTTTAGTTTTTGCCCCAATCAGATTTTTTTCCTTTGGATTGGCTGCTTGAGGCAGAACTCTAGGATCTAAAATGAAGGGTCACACTTACGGGAAATTGTTAAGCAAGTTAATGATTTCTTGACCAAATCAATGATGGCTCGTTGTTATAGGAACAAGAGTTGTTCTAGTATTAATGACTAGTTGAGAGTATCTCAATTTAGAGGAGGGATAAATTAACTACCTTTTGGTGGCTTTTGTCCTAAACCACTGAAGCATAATTGCGAAACTACATGTCACATAGGGTTCATTATATTTTAGCAAATACTCGTTAAAAAAACATCCAATAAGGTTGCTTGCCACTCCTCGATGGCTCTGATGCTCATTCAATGCCCTAGGAATAGGATCTCCGTCTTTAATGTAGATCAATGTGTTTGTTTTTTCAGGAGCATGAATGATTTTTCGTTCGTTGCCTTTTTTACTTTGACCGATACATACATTGAAAAGAGTCTCTTAAAACATACTTCTGGTAAACGACCTCGAGTTTGTCATGGTTGAGAAGTGTCCTCAAGTCCTGACCCTTAATGCACCACGAAATGTTCATAATGTAGAGATGTGGATGAAGGCTAACTCGTTGACCTAACTTCACATTTTGGCTAACATACCTGATGTTTTGGCCAAAACAGTTGAAAACATGATCATGGCACGTAAGATCATGTACTCATTGCATGAATTGTTTGAACGTCAGTTCTCACTTTTTGAGCACAAAGGAATGGATGACAAAGAAACCAGTAGTATCAGTTCCCAATATAACCTCCAATCTTTCTTGAATGTTAAAGGACTAAAAGAGAAAGCAATTGTTGCTGACTCTGGAAAAGTTCATCGACACAAATTTTCTCTGAAATGGAACTTGGAGATTGTTTAGATTATGATACTGATCCCGCTACTCTTTAGAAGAGGAAAACGTCTAAAGATAGTAAATGTGATTTATTTGTCTTGTTGATGTATTTGGTAGAGAATGATGATTCTGCCTGGATACTTGATTCAGGTGCTACTAACCACATTAGTTCTTCTTACCAAGAATTTAGTTCCCGGCAAATGTTGCAAGAGGGAAAGTTGACTCTTCGAGTCGGTATTGGTGAGGTTGTTTCAGCTGTTGCTGTAGACAGGATAAAGTTATTTTTGGACAAGAAACGTTATCTGTTACTAGATAATGTTTTGTAGTTCCTCATATCAAGAGGAACATATAATCTCGGTTTCTTGTCTGATTGAACAAGGTTATACCGTCTCCTTTTCTGAAAGTAAAGTGTTTATTTTCAAGAATGCTATGATGATTGGTTTTTGGTTCAATGGAAAATAAATTATATGTACTAAGGTCGTTAGTCATAAAAGCCTTGCTTAATACTGAAATGTTCAGAACAATGACAACTGCAAAAAAACCAAAGATTTCTCCTAAGGAAAACACCCATCTTTGGCATCTAAGGTTAAGTCACATCAACCTCAATAAGATTGAGAAGTTGGTGAAATGTGGACTTCTAAAGAGTTTAAAAGAAAACTCCTTGCTGGTATGTGAATCATGCCTTGAAAGCAAGATGACCAAAAGACCTTTTACTGGAAAAGGCTATAGAGCCAAAAAGACCTTTGAGCTTATATATTCAGACCTCTATGGTCCGATGAGTGTTAGAGCTTGAGGTGGGTATGAATATTTCATCTCTTTCATAGATGATTATTCAAGATACGGGTATCTATACCCAATACAACTTAAGTCTGAAGTCCTTGACAAGTTCAAGGAGTATAAGGCTGAAGTTGAAAACCTATTAGGTAAGAAGATAAAAACACTACGATCTGATTGTGTTGGAGAGTATATGAACCTCGAATTCTAGAACTATATGATAGAACATGAAATAACGTCCCAACTCTCGGCCCCAGGTACATCTCAGCAGAATGGTGTATCATAAAGAAGAAAAGGAATCCTCTTGGACATGGTTCGGTCTATGATTAGTTATGCTCATCTTTCAGATTTTTTTTGGGGATTTACAGTGGAGACTACATGTTACATTTTGAACAATGTTTCCTCGAAAAGTGTTTCTGAAACATGTTTTGAGCTGTGGAGAGGCCGTAAAGGTAGTTTATGCCATTTCAGGATTTGGGGATGTTCGACCCACGTGCTTGTGGCTAACTCGAAGAAGTTGGAACTGCGTTCGAAAGTGTGCCTCTTTGTAGGCTACCCTAAGGAAACGAGGGGTGGATACTTCTATGATTCGAGTGAGAATAAGGTGTTTGTGTCAACAAATGCTACCTTCTTGTAAGAAGACCACATCAGGGATCATAAACCACGAAGTAAGCTTGTTTTACATGAGATTTCTAGTGAGACTACTGAGGGTTCAACAAGAGTTGTTGAATAGACTGATAGATCAACAAGAGTTGTTGATGTCGGTTCATCTACTCAACCATCTCAAGAGTTGAGATTGCCTCGATGTAGTGGGAAGGATGCGAACCCACCAGAACGCTACATAGGTTTGACTGAAGCCCAAAAATGTCTGATGATGGGGTCGAGGATCCATTGTTTTATAAGCAAACAATGGAGGATGTTGACAAAGATGGGTGGATTAAAGCCATGAATCAGGGAATGGAATTTGTGTACTCCAATTCTGTTTGGGAACTTGTGGATTAGCCTGATGAGGTAAAACCTATAGGGTGTAAGTGGATCTATAAGTGAAAACGAGGTGTAGATGGAAAGGTGCAGAACTTTTAAGGCTAGACTCGTGGCAAAGGGTTATACTCAGGTCGAGGGAGTGAACTATGAGGAAACATTCTCACTTGTTGTCATGTTGAAATCTATCAAGATACTTCTGTCCATGGCCACATTTTATGATTATGAGATATGAAAAATGGACGTCAAGATTGCCTTTCTGAATGGTAATCTTAAGAAGGCCATCTACATGGCTCAACCAGAGGGGTTTATTGTTCCAGATCAAGAGTAAAGAGTTTGCAAGCTTAATAGATCCATTTATAGGCTGAAACAGGCGTTTAGATCATAGAACATTAGATTTGATAGTGCGATCAAATCGTTTGGCTTTGATCAGAATGTTGATGAGCCTTGTATTTACAAGAAAATCATCAACAGCTCAGTAACTTTCCTGATACTGTATGTAGATGATATCCTACTCATTGGGAATGATGTAGGTTTTCTGATTGCCATTAAAAAGTGGCAAGTCGCCCAATTCCAAATGAAAGATTTGGGAGAGGCGCAGTATGTTCTAGGGATCCAGATCATTCGGGATCATAAGAACAAAAGTTTGGTCTTGTCTCAGGCATCGTACATTGACCAAATGTTAATCAGGTAAAGGATACAAAATTCCAAGAGGGGTTTATTACCCTTCAGGCATGGAATTGTTTTGTCTAAGGAGCAGTGTCTTAAGACACCTCAAGAAGTTGAGAAAATGAGACGGATTCCCTATGCTTCGGCTGTTGGAAGCCTCATGTATGCAATGTTATGTACTAAACCTGACATTTGCTATGCAGTAGGGATTGTCACTCGATATCAATCCAATCCAGGATTTGATCACTGAACGACGTTCAAAAGATTCTCAAGTATCTTCGGAGAACAAGAGACTATATGCTAGTGTATGGAGATAAGGATTTGATTCTTACAGGATACAGAGACTCTGACTTTCAGACTGATAGAGATTATCGAAAATCAACATCAGGGTCAGTGTTCACTCTGAATGGAGGGGTTGTAGTTTGGTGAAGCATCAAACAAGAATGCATCGCAGACTTCACTATGGAAGCCGAATATGTAGCCTCTTGTGAAGCTGCTAAAGAGGTTGTTTGGCTTAGGAAGTTCCTTACAGATTTAGAAATTGTTCCAAATATGTCTTTGCCATCACACTCTTTTGTGATAACAGCGGGCTGTGGCAAATAGAAAGGAACCTTGGAGTCATCGTGGAGGCAAGTATATTGAACGAAAGTATCATTTGATCAGGGAGATTGTGCATCGTGGTGAGGTAATAGTCACAAAATCGCGTTGGAGCACAATGTTGCTGATCTGTTTACAAAGGCTCTCACGGCTAAGGTGCCGATATCCTGTGTAGGAAGGGTTCCTATAGGTGGTTGAAGCTCTTTGTCACTTTACAAAGTTATTGCACTGATTTTCTCCCTGGGATTCACTTCAGGTTGTGATGCGAGCTTTCCTGACTACCTCTCCAATTTTCTTACAGAGATGGCGAATTGGGAAATCTGATTCCCCACCTAATGATCACCAAAAATCTCTCTAGAATTTGCTTCTTTATCTAACTTGATCCAATTTTTTCAAGATGAACCAAGCCTTTACACTTGCTCTTTCGATACAGGTGTCTGAATAAGAGGTGAGAAACCCTCCTTATTAGTTCAACATGACTTATGCATAAATTTTTCGTAAGGTTAGATTGCACCTGCAAGGCTGTCACATCCTCAATGCAATTTCTACACTTTCCAGCTACTTCTCTTTTTTCATCTATTGTGACTTTGACAATTTTCTATATCAACGAAAAAAAGCATAAGAACACATCAAAACTTGACTATGTTTACACTTATTCACTATATTTCACTAATCAATACTAAGAACACATGCTCAACCTAATTTTTATTTAAATAAACTCATGATATGAAATATACCAAAAGATCTTGCTGTCCAAATACTAAAGGGAGTCTTAAGAGCAAAATAACCCTCATAAATGAGACTTGTCAATTCTCTAAGGTTGAAACCTCCTAAACCATGGGGTTATATTATTCTTCCTTAACTTTCATCGCCATTTTTGTTCTTTTCTACATTTTCTTCTTCATCGTTTCTTAACTCCTCCAAGCTTCTAATTTACATGATCTGAAATATCAAACATATTGGTGAATTAATTGCTGTAAAAGTTGAGGTTACGTGTGTGGCTATGATGAATTTGCAATGTGTTAGTGTTTTTTTTTCTTATGGGCCTCAATAGGTAGTAAGCCCAACAAAAACTATGTTGATATGATGACAAACAAAAAGAAAATGATTTTTTTCATTTCAACATCTTGGATTGGTTAGAAATTAAGGTTATACTTGAATTGACTTTCTCAAATTGACTTTCTAAGTATTTTCAAACACTCTTTTCTACTTGAAAATATTTTCTAAATTCTAAAAATGTTAATTCAAATATACTCTAAAATTCTAAAAGGGGATGATTTCAATTTGACAATAAGTATCGGATGTTAGTGCAAGACGAAAAAGATAGAGCAACATTAAAGTTTGTAACCTTGAAATACAACCATAAGTATTTCTAGATATCACAAAACCGAAAAAATTAGACATAGTATAAATTTTAGTAGAACCTATAATTTTGGAAAATTAGACGTAGTCTAAAGTTTGAGACGAATGATAGTACAAATTCTATTGGTTTTTATTTCTCTATTTCCTATTATATTTCTTCTAAGGTGTTCATTTTATCTATGCATTATAGTTCATAGGTAAGTCCACTTTGAAACGCACTCCTACATTTTCCAGCTAATTCTACATAATTCAATCTCAATCATATTATTTTTCTATCATAAAGATCTTAGATTTTCAAATCCTTTAAATCAAAGAACCAATGTACACTGATAGGCAAATCGAAACATAATCTAAAATGAATCTTTATAGTACAAACATGCATTTCGATTAATTTAAATCAACTTTGACCTTCGTGATATCCCACTATTAGAAAACAATTCATATATCTAACACACATAGTTTTTTAAATAAATTCTCTCCATCAATCTTCCAATAGTTTGTGAGGTAAATGTTGGAGTTGATGTCCTAAATCTCGTGGGTTCTGTAGTTTGTAATTGTAATGTACAAACATTTTATTTATTTAATAAAATAAGAGATGTTTTATCGACATTTAGTAGCATTAACCCACAAACTAATAAACTAACATCCAAGGTTATCTTCTGTAGTTTACACATGTATGTAGAAACATACAGGTGGATCATGTTTAAGTGATAACCTAACTGGTCTGTAGTAGATGGATAAGGCTGGGTACTTTATCTTTGTGACACTATGAATACGACCCGTTTTGTAGATGTTATAGTTGTTGTAAAGTGCTATAAATGATCTAATCCTGATCATTCATATGGAGACATATGAGTGAGGGTATTCTATACATACGAGTTTGTATAAGATCGGACCACGGAATGATTAGTCTCATTATATAATACCATTAATAATAGAGATTTACATTTCACAAAGATGACCATAGTTGACATGACCTGAATCATGAGTGAGTTGTGAACTCCTGCATATGAAGACAGTCCTTTAATTTGTATGGGTGAGAGTGGCCAGAATGCCGACTCAATAAGCCTACTATTTTGGAGATTCTTCGGATTGGAGAGCTGGGAACACAGCTACACAAAATAGAATTTACTCATTCCCTAATGTCTGGGTAAGTAGATAAATTGCTCCTTAAGGGCTGATTCCGAGGTTTGAACAATGTGGTGCCACACCCTCTCTTAGCCTAAGGTTTAGTCATAGTTGAACTATGACTTATTCTTCATTAGAGGGATCAGTTGCACTTAAGAAGCTAGATGTAACTACATGAGCAAAATGATAATTTTGGTCCAACTATACTTATGAGTAATTTGTGAAGGATCATCGCGCTATTGGTTAGCTATATCTAATGGATATAGAAATATATTTGTAGTATGAAGAGTACAATTGTCGTTTTTAGTGGAGTGACCGGTAGTTAATGGATATTGAATAATTTAATTAAAGGAGTTTAATTAATTATTCAATCCCTCTGTAGCTCAACAGAGATTATTGAAAATTAATTTTGAATTAATTTGAATTGTTCAAATTAATTGAGGGAATTTAAATTAATTATATATGATATAATTAGTATAATGTATTTGATACATTATAGTATAAAATTTATCTAGAGAGGAATTAAATTTGAATATGATTTAAATATTAATTATATGGATGAGATTCATATAATTGAATTTAGTATAAATGTGATTTATAAAAGATACCATAAATGATAGAGAGAATTAAAACTATAGGATATATTGTATGTAAAACCCCGCACATTTTTTAGTAACAATGTAATTTCAGTAACTTTATTAATTGGAATTTCAATAATTGTTATTAGTTGGAGGGTATTTTTGGAATTTTGGACTTCAAGTGTAAGTGCGGGAATTTAATTGTTGGCGTGAAATTATTCAAATTGGAAATTAATGACAAGAATTAATTTTCTTTTGAAACGGAAATGAATTTAATGTATAAAGTGGAATAAGGAAAGAAATTAGATGTAATTATACTTATTTCCTTTTTTATTTAATTATTATTATTATTTTATAAAAATCAAACTCCCCCTTTCTTCCTTACGCAATCCGGCGCCCCCTTTCTCAAAATTTCTCTCCTTCTTCAACCTCACCATACGTGCCCTAGTCGACCCCTACCCCTTCATTGCGTGGCCGCCGTCGTTGCTGCCCAGCCGACCACCATTCGTCGACTGCTGGCCTAGCATTGCCTCCCTAGCTCGAGCCGCCATCCTTCGTTCACGGCTGCGTCGCCCAGTAGAGGGCGTTTCGTTCATCAGTCGCACATCAGATCCATCCGGCTCTGTCGCTGATTCGATCCGTCTAGCCGAGCAATCGTCTAAGCTACCGTCGCCTGAGCCCAAGCCAGTCTCTGCCGCTGCTCGTTGTCGTTTCCAACCAGCCGTCGGTTTGACCTTCGCCATCATTCCGTGGGGTTTTTACTAGAACTTGGAATCTGGGGTAAGATTTAAAGTTTGTATTTTCTTGGATGAGTTTAGTCACTCTTTAGGTTTGGATTTAATTTAGTATAATGTTTATCTTGTGAGGCTTGGATTCAAGTTTCAAGGTGTTAGAACCCACTGTCCAATAAGATTATAGTTCGGCTCTAGGGAATTTTGGAGCATGTTTGATAAGTAATGTGAACTTGAAGCTCTTCGGAATGGGTTAATATGTTGGAAATTGGTTTTAAATTCAAAAATTTGGGTTATGAATAGATTGGTATCTCCGTGCTAAGCTTGGAACAGATTTTTGAATCATCACATAGTTTGGGTAAGTTGTTTTGTTGCATATGAGGTACTTTCGTATTTGGAATTTAATCCTAAACGTCAGACTTAATTCTGATTTTGATTCAGGGTGTGATTCAAGAATTTTACTAAGTTAAAGGAGGGTGTGGATTACTTTTTGTTAGATTTTGTTTCGAGATAAGTAATCTTACTACTGGGACTGCCCACGGGCCAGACATTAGATGTATGTAGCATGATAAATGAATGTATGGCAGAATGACAACATGATAGATTGATAGTATAACATGATCAAAGTATGTTCTGTTATAAGATCCGAATTATTTATTTATGCACATAGACACTTAAATGCTAGTATGAGATGGTATGTGCTTCCATGGTTGAATTTGATCTGATGATGTTGAGGTATACATGTATGTTGTAGAACTATGATGTTGAGGTATACATGTATGTTGTAGAACTATGATGTTGAGGTATATGTGTATGTTGTAGAGTCATGATGTTGAGGTTTATATGTATGTCATAGATTCGTACAGTGATGATTATGATGTTGAGACTGTGTAAATGTCCTTACTGTTAGTTAGATATCCATTAGAGTTTATGTTTCCTTCGGGATTCACCAATTTTTGTTTCCTTCGGGATTCACCAGTTTGTGTCTCTTTCGGGATTCACCAGAGGTAGTGGACATATTTAACTACAGTAGGATAGGACTCAGTCTCCTTCTTGTTTCATGTGTATATGTGTCCCATGAGGAATAGAGCAGTTTATATGTTTCACCAGAGATGGGTATCTAGAGGACATAGATGCCCAGCGTGACCCCAGTAGTGGGGTTACTTACTGAGTATTTTATACTCATTCTTTCTCATGTTTTTGTTTCAAGTAAGGGTAAAGATGCACCAACGATGGACAAGCGATATTTGTGATCAAGACACTGGGACTAGTTTTTACGCTTCCACATCATGAGATTTAGAGTTCTTTTCATGTTTCTCTTAATTTTTTGTTTTGATGTTTAAAACTTACTTTTAAGAATCGTTTTTCAGACTTATTTATTGTTCTTTATGATTTATGGGTACCCTACTATTGATTTAGTATTTGAATTTAATGAAAGTCTTTTTAACTTACCTTATTTAATTAGCATTTTGAGTTCCATGCATGCATGTATTTAGTAACAGCCTAACCTAAGTCCTAGGGGGTCGGGTCGTTATATTGTATTTGATACAATATAGAAACTATATGTTATATGTTATATATATAACATATAATTATATATACATAAAATAAATTAGTTATTATATATAATTGTTATTTAAATTAAAATTATTTTTAATTTAATTTTCAAAATTAAAGGGAGGGAAATAACTTCCTTCCCCTTAATTTTCTTTAAGAAAACATAAGGAGTGGGACAATTGAATGAAAGTGTTTTTTTCTTCTTCTTCACAAAAGGTTCGTGGAATAGGATTGTAGATGCTCTCTCCCAATTCTTCTCACAAAATTTTTCTCTGAGAAATTTCCCCTTTCAAAATCTTCTCTCCCTCTTCCAAATTTTTTCAGAGCCAACACACTCCTGATATTTTCACCCTGAGGAAACAATTGTGGTGGCGTCCTCTTTGTCAATTCTTGGTTTGAGGGTTCGTGATTGGTCGTGATCAATTTAGAGAAGAGGATTCGTGAAGAAATTTGGTTCTTCAAGGGTATGTTATGTCTAATCCCAAATTTCTTCTTCAATTGCATGCTGTAATTTTTCTGAAATTTTGCATAATCTTGTTATGTGAGTTTTTTTATTATGTGAAAATTAAAAAACTGGGACGATCCCACTTTCGCAATGGAACTTCATCATTCTTTCAATTGGTATCAGAGTGTGGTTTTTGTCCCAATTTTTATTTTTTTTTTCTAAAATACTTTTACAGTTTTATAGTGGCTATGCATTTTGTAAATTTTGTTCATGAGATGAATAGTTTTGTGAATGGTTTGCAATTATTGTATAATTTCGAGAGTGGATTCTTGTTTTACTACTTTATTTTTATAAATTGGTCTGTAAGGGCATGGTGTTTTGAGCATTTAATTGCAATGGAGTCTGTGATTTAAATGTTTTGAGTTGTTTGTGATCATTCAGGTGTTTTTTTTTGGAGAAAACGAGGCCAAAATTGGAGAATGATTGACGAATTTCGCAACTGTACAATGGCTACTGTGTACAGTAGCATTGCAACGATGTGCCCTAGCGTTGCAACGATGTGAATGACGAACAGAAGAATTTTTCGTAGCGTTTCAACGCTCCGAGACCATTTTTTTTCGATTTTCGCACGGTTTGGTTCAAGTTGCATCGGGTTCGTGTCTGGTTTGTTTGGTTCGAGCAGTTCGAGGGCGGTTGGGTGTTGGACAGTCTAGATCGTGCGATTTAAGGCCCGGTTCACCTATTTTGAACTGGTTGGCTATTAATTTTGTAATAATTAGTTTTTTAATTAATTAAATTAATATAAATATAATATTAATTTAATTAATTGTTTAGGAGTCCGATCTTGGTCTAATAATTGTTGTTTAAATTATGCATATGACGTATAGTTTAATTTATATAATTATATGTCATAATATATGCTATATAATAAAATTCCACCATAGGTTATGCATTATTCATGCATCATTTATATTATAAATGTTATAATATATAGTTGCATGATTTAATTTTATAGCATGCTCATGCATCATATAATATAAATGTTATAATATATGTTTGCATGCATTAATAACATAGTCATGCATCATTTATATTATAAGTGTTATAATATATAGTTGGATGTATGGATGTTTGTATGTTATTAATTATTTCATTATTTTAGTATATAAGTGTTATGTATGTTAAGTAATGAAATGGAATTATATGAAGCATGTCATTACTTTAGTTATTTTATAATTGTTATAATTTAACTAAATATGCTTTATCACATACAATGATTAGTTTTAATTTATTTCATTTCTTTTATAAAAATTATAATTAAATGAAATTAAAATTAAAATCAATAATTCAAAATTGCATGCAAACTTTAGGTTAAAAATCCTTTTTAAAATAGTTTTAAAACATGATTCAAATAGACCCAAGATCACATTTCTAATGAGATTAGAAATAAGATTAATCTTTAATCAGTTTACAAGGATCAAATTGGTTTTAATTAAAAGATTAAATTTGCAACAAATGTATCTATAAGGGACCTTTTATCTAAGGTTAGTTTTGTCTAGGTTGGGGTATTTAAACTGAAGAAAATAGAACATCCCTACCTGGGAACTGACCTGGAAAGATGAATTAGATAGATTTGCTACAAGCATGCAGTTATTGATTAAGGTTTATTAAAATGTTTAATAGACATTAATCAAAGTTGTTTAACTATCCAAAGTATTGTTACTTTTGAGCAAATTTAAACAATCACTTAGTAAAATAAATAGCCATATTTTTCTAAGTTAAATAACCCTAGGTAAAACACTCAGTGGGAGGAAAATATAGTATATGATACTTCATTTTTTTATTTTCTTGTTTCTTTTTATAAGTTCATACTCTGAGATCTATACTCGGTTTTGAGGCACTTTGCTTGTGGTCCCCTATAGATAATGTTTGTATAGGTCAATACAAAAGTGAATGGAAAGAGTGTTTATAGTAAGTGGGAGCGGGATGTATGTCAACACATCCCCTAGTCTTTCTCATTAGTTTGTAGTAAATTTTCATGCTCGGCCTCAAGGCACCTTTTCTTGTCCCCCCTACGGATGGCATTTGCATGCCTTTTTACTCAAACTCCAAAAAGGTTAGGATTGCTTTAGTTTTTGCCCTAATCTGTTTTTCCCTATGATTAGCTCATTGGGGCAGAACTCTAGAATCTAAAATGAGGAGTTACACTTACAAGAAAATGTTAAGCCAGTTAACAATTTATGGACCAAACAATAGTGACTGATATTTACAGTAATAATGAGTTGTTTCATATATTGGTTGAGATGGTCTCATTTCAATGAAGGGTACTTGATCACTCTATGAGGGCTTTTACCCTGCCTTACTGAAACATCATTGCAAAGTAGATGTCACATATGATGAATTAAATTTATTTTGCTAAATTTGATTGGTTTTTCCAAATGGGTAATGCTTGAATACTAATATAAATAAATTGTATGTTTCAAAAAATTTCATAATGACTTCCGCAACACTAAATTTACTCGCCACCGACAAACTTACGGACAAAAATTACACTACATGGAAAAATATAATCAACACAATATTAATCATTGATGAACTAAGATTTGTCCTAATGGAGGATTTTCCTCATGTTTCTACCGAAAATGCTTCTTGAAACATTCGAGAAGCATATGAGTGTTGGATACGGGCAAATGAGAAGGCCCGAGCGTATATCTTGACAAGCCATTCTGAAGTCTTGGCCAAGAAGCATGAGCCCATGATCACAACACGTGAGATCATGGAGTCCCTGTGAGGGATGTTCGGATAACCATCTGCACAACTAAGGCACGACAGTCTGAAAAACATCTTCAATGCCCGTATGCAAGAGGGGGCATCTGTTAGAGAACACGTTCTCAAAATGATGGTTCAATGCCAACGAAGAGGTTCACCATTTGAAATGATGGAGAGAAGGAAAAAAGGGTCACTTTAACGTGGTAGAGATGAATGATTCTGTCATCGACAAGGTCAGTCAGGTTAGCTTCATACTAGAATCTTTACCTGAAAGTTTCCTTTAATTCCGTAATAATGTTGTTATGAACAAGATTGACTACAACCTGACCACCTTGCTCAATGAGTTACAAACTTTCCAATCCTTGATGAAAACCAAGGAACAAAAGGGTGAGGCAAATGCTGCCTCATCCTTTAAGAAGTTCTATAGAGGTTCGACCTCTGAAACTAAGCTTTTGTCTTCTTCTTCTGACACCAAAAAATGGAAGAAGAAGAAAGGTGGAAAGGGAAAAACTAACCCATCAGTTGTTGTCCAAAGGGGCAATAGGGCTAAGTCTGCAAAGAGAATCTATTTCCATTGTAACCAGCAGGGACATTGGAAAAGGAACTATCCCTAATACTTAGCATAAAATAAGAAAGCCAAGCAAGGTAAATGTGATTTACTTGTTTTGATGACTTGTTTAATGGAGAATGATGATTCGGCTAGGATAATAGATTCAGGCGCCACTAACCATGTTTGCTCTTCATTTTAGGGTATTAGTTCCTGGTGGCAACTGGAGGCTGGGGAGATGAGAATGCGTGTTGGAACTGGGCACGTCATCTCAACTTTGAAAGTGGAAGAACTCCAACTTATTTTACAGAAAAATTATATTTTGTTAGAAAATGTAAATGTTGTTCCTGAATAAACAGGAACTTAATTTCTTTAAAGTGTTTACTAGAACAAAAATATTATGTTTCATTTAATGTAAATAAAGTGTTTATTTACAAATGGTATAAATATTTGTTCTGCTAAGTTAGAAGATAATCTTTATGTGCTAAAACCATTAGCAACTAAAGCCTTCCTAAATACTGAGCTATTTAAAACTTTGGCAACTCAGAATAAAAGACTTATTCTCCTAAGGAAATTGCCCATCTTTGGCACCTGAGATTAGAACACAAAATCTCAATAGAATTGAGGGGCTGGTCAAGAATGGACTTCTATTTGAGTTAGAAAAAAAGTTCATTACCTATGTATGAGTCATGCTTTGAAGGAAAAATGACTAAATGATCTTTTACTGGAAAAGATCATAGGGCCAAAAAACCCTTAGAACTTGTACATCCAGACCTCTGTGGTCCGATGAATGGTAAGACAAGAGGAAGGTTTGAATATTTCATCAATTTTACTGATGATTATTCTAGATATGGGTATATTTATTTAATGCAATATAAGTCTAAAGCCCTTAGAAAGTTTAAGGAGTACAAGGCTGTAGTTGAAAACACATTAAATAAAACCATTAAAATATTTTGATCTGATCAAGGTGGAGAGTATTTGGATTTAAAATTCCAAGACTATTTGATAGAACATGGAATTATATCCTAACTATCGACACTTGGTACACCTCAATAGAATGATGTATTAGAAAGGAGAAATCGAACCCTATTGGACATGGTTCGGTGTATGATCAATTATGCTTCTCTACTTAACTTGTTTTTGGGTTATGCAGTATAGATTGCAGCTTACATTTTGAAATGTATTCCATCTAAATGCATTACTGGAACACCTTTAGATTTATGGAATGGTCATAAAGGTAATTTACGCAATTTCAGGATTTGGGAATGCCCATCACATGTGCTTGAGGAAAATCCTAAGAAATTGGAACCTCGTTCAATTTTGTGCCTATTTGTAGGTTTCCCTAAAGGAACGAGAGGTGGTTACTTCTATGACTGTAAATTGTGTCGACAAACACTACATTTTTAGAAGAGGACCACATAAGGGAGCATAAGCCCCACAGTAAGAGTGTGTTAAGTGAACTTTCCAATTAAACTACTGAACCCTCAACAAGAATTGTTGAAGAATCCAATACCTCAACAAGAGTTGCTGAAGTTGGATCATCTAGTAGGTCAAATCCTCTTCAAATGTTAAGGGAGCCTCGATGTAGTGAAAGGGTTACGAATCCACCTGGTTGTTATATGGGTTTAACAGAAACACTAACTATCATAACTGCCAGAGATGTTGAGGATCTATTGTCTTACAAATAGGAAATGGAAGATGTTGATAAAGATTAGTAGATCAAAGCTATGGATCTCGAAATCAAGTCTATGAACTTCAATTCTGTTTGGAATCTTGTAGATAAACTTGATGGGGTTAAACCTATAGGTTGCAAGTGGATCTACAAGAGAAAATGAGTGCAGATGGAAAGGTGCAAACCCTCAAAGCTAGACTTGTGGTAAAGGATTATACCCAAGTTAAAGGAGTCGACTATGAGGAGACGTTCTCACATGTTGCTATGTTGAAGTCTATCCTAATACTTTTGTCCATTGCCTCATATTATGACTATGAGATTTGAAAAATGGACGTTAAGATTTCTTTTCTAAATGGCAATTTTTAAGAGACCATTTATATGGAGCAACCTGAGGGATTCATAACCCAAGGTCAAGAGCAAAAGGTTTGCAAATTGAATCGGTCTATTTATGGATTGAAGCAAGCTTCTCGATCTTGGAATATAAGATTCGATACTGCGATCAAATCTCATGGCTTTGATCAAAATGTTGATGAATCTTGTGTTTAAATGAAAATCATCAACTGTTTAGTCGCTTTTCTTGTATTGTATGTAGATGATATCCTACCCGTTTAAAATGATGTAGGTCTACTAACTGAAATTAAGAATTGGCTAGCAACCCAATTCCAAATGAAATATTTG
Source organism: Benincasa hispida (assembly GCF_027475165.1). NCBI lineage: Eukaryota > Viridiplantae > Streptophyta > Magnoliopsida > Cucurbitales > Cucurbitaceae > Benincasa > Benincasa hispida. The sequence goes on from NC_143486.1 coordinate 43,021,005, forward strand.
GGAGAGGCGTAGTTTGTTTTGGGCATTCAGATCTTTAAAGATTGAAAGAACAAAACACTAGCCCTGTCTCAAGCATCGTACATTGACAAGATGCTAATCACATTTTTAATGCAGAACACTAAGAGAGGTTTACTCTCTTTCAGGCATGGAGTTATATTGTCGAAGGAACAATGTCCTAAGACACATCAAAAGGTTGAGGAAATAAGATGGATTCCTTATGCATCGGCTTTTGGTAGCCTTATGTATGTGATGTTATGTACTATACTTTGTTGGGAATGTCCTAGAACTCGCAGTTCGTGTTAAACATTCTATTTTATCAATAATAATGATTTGTTGATTATGCATCCTTGGCTATAGTTTGAATGCTGTAACTTTATGTAGTGATATAAACAGGATCAAGTTGACAGTATATAGCTTAAATAGTCTAATAAGTATATGGATGAAATTAGGTATCTCATCCTGGTAACACTATTGGATGTGGCTCACTCTGTAGTTATTACAAGAAGTTGTAAGGTGCTACAAACGATGTGATCCACAAATAGTTTATGTTGAGACATGAGAGTGGGGGCATCCTATGCAATGAATTTGCATATAGACTAGACCACGAAAATAGTCACTTTTCTTTATAACGGTCGTTTACTGTTAAAACTAACTATTTCATTTATAATATAACCTAGGTTAACTCGATCTTAATCCGGAGCTAGCTATGAGCTCCTGTTTGTTCGGGATTATCCTTTGATCTGCAAACGGTGAGAGTAGTCCAACAACACTGCTCTATAAGCTTACCATTTTGGAAATAATACCGGATGAATAACTGGGGACATAGCCTTGCAAGATGGAATTCACTCCTACCCTATTTAGGGTTAGCAGATAGGTATACTCTTAAGTACTGACTCTAGGTCTTGAACAATCGGGGCCCCGCCTTCTCATGATAGATAAAGGATTTAATTCATAGAGACTATGAATCAGAATTGTTCATTAGAGGATCAGTAGGAACTTAAAGACCAAGATGTATTCACAGGGGTAAAATGGTATTTTTGACCTAACTGTGATTACTAACAACCTGTAAAGGATCGACTTACTGATTATGGTTATTAAGTGGACATAATATATCTACAGTGAGGGGATTTCAACTATGGGCTATAGTGGAGTATCCCATTAGTTAACAAATGGGGGTTAGATCAGACTAATGAGTTTAATCGATTAATCTCGAATCGTTGGAGCCCATGATCTGTAGGTCCGCGAGATCCCCCTACTAGCTCGTAAATGGATAAGCTTTAGGGTAGTTTGAGAAATTAATTTGAAACATTCAAATTAAACGGAACAAGAGAATATATATTTAAATATGATTTAAATATATGAAGATGAATATTGTGCAAAAATTAATTTAATATTTGATATAAATTAATTAATATTTTAAATTAATTTATGAAATTAATTAAAGAAAATCAATTTTCAATTAAAATGGTTTTAAAATCATTTTATTTTTTAAAAGTAAAATGGAAATTCATTTTGCATCTTGCACAAAATGGAAAATGAGTTTTTTTCCACTACCTTCACCTTCATGCTCACACAAAGGCCATTATCCTCTCTACATTGATTCTTCAAGCATGAGTTGCAAGCCTTGCACTCCACTTCTTTGCATGTTCATGTACCATATATAAAGAATATTGGAGTCATTTTAAAGGGATGAATGCATAATTTTTTGGGAAAAATTTCTGTGAGAAGAAGACTGTCTTCTTTGTTCGGTTGTTGTGAGTTCTTCTTGGTTCTTCACTTCTTCAAGCTGTTCTTGAGTCCCAAAATCTACCTAAAGCTCTAAGAGAATAGTAGGGAAGGCTTTGAGATGGTTCACGGTGATATCAAGTGAAGACTACTGCATTTTCTTGGAGTTCAAAGGTATGATCTTAAAACCCATTTTTTTAGAAAAGCATGCTTTAGTTTTTGCCAAAATTAGTGAATTTGAATGCTTATGGATCTTTGATACTTCTACTGCATGTTATTTAACTCTTTCATACTTGGCATCTACTATGCAGTGGGGATAGTCAGTAGATATCAGTCTAATCCAGGATTTGATCACTGGACTGCTGTTAAGAACATCCTTAAGTATCTATAAAGAACAAGGGACTACATGCTCGTGTATGGTTCTAAGGATTTGATCCTTACAGGATACACATAATCTGATTTTAAAACTGATAAGGATTCTAGGAAATCCACATCAGGATCAGTGTTCACTCTTAATGGGGAGGCAGTAGTTTGGAGGAGCACCAAGCAAGGGTGCATTACTGACTCCACTATGGAGGCTGAGTAGGTAATGACTTGTGAAGCTACTAAGGAAGTTGTGTGCTTCAGGAAATTTCTGACTGATCTGGAAGTGGTTCTAGACATGTCTAAGTCTATCACCTTTTATTGTGATAATAATGATGTTGTGGCTAATTCCCAAGAGCCTAGGAGTATCATCTCACTCAAGAGATTGTTCATCGAGGGGACGTGATCGTCATGCAAATAGCTTCAGAGCACAATGTTGCCGATCCATTTATAAAGGCCCTCACGACTAAGGTGTTCGAGGGTCATCTGTAGAGTATGGGTCTAGGGGACAGGCCACATCTAGTCTTGGGCAAGTAGAAGATTTTGTACTTGGCGCGTATTATGCCCTAGTTTATTGTTTTGTGTGTACTTTTATATTATTGTGACTTTCATATTGTACATCCCACTAGCTTTAGGACAAGTGGGAGATTGTTAGGGTTGATGCCCTAAATCTTATGGGTCTTGTCGTTTGTAATTGTAATGTACAACCATTTTATTTATCTAATAAAATATAAGATGTTTTATTTGATTTAGTAGCATTAACCTACAAACCAATAAACTAACATCCAAGGTTATCTTATGTAGCTTAAACATGTAGGTAGAGACATCCTATTATTAATAAAAAAGTTATTCAACATTTCTTCAATAAAGTTGTTATTGATTTTTTTTTTTTAAATTGCATTCATAAAGTCTAAATCCAATAAACTAAGATCCATGGCTATTACATGAATACTTGAACTTTATATAGAGACATATAGATGGATCAAGTTCGAGTAAATAGCCAAAACGGTCTATAGTATACAAATAAGGTTGGATGCCTTATTCTGGTAACACTATGGGATGCGGCCTACTCTGTAGCGGTTACAAGTTGTTGGTGCTACAAACGAAGTGATCCTAATTCGTTCATGTATTGACATGAGGAGTAGGGGTGTCCTATGTAATGAGTTTGCATAAGATAGGACCAAGAAATAAATCACTCTTACTTTATAAATGTTGTTTACTATTTAAGATTGACTATTTCGCTTAGATGACCTAGGTAACTCGATCTCAATCCTAAACTAAATATGAACCTCTGTTTATTTGGGATTATCCTTAGATTTGCATGGTTGAGGGTTGGCACAACAGCGCCGACTCAATAAGCCTCCCATTTTAGAGATAAGACCAGGTAGATAGCTGAGGACATAAGGTGCAAGATGGAATTCACACCTACTCGGAGAAATTTTGTTCTCTTAAGTATTAAATCCAAGTCTTGAATAAGGGGCTCCACTCTCTCACTGGCTTGAGAGGGATCGGGTTTAGTGATTGGATCATTAACCAATTGTTCACTAGAGGATCAGTCAGAACTTAAGGAATAAGACGTAATATCGAGGGTAAAACAACGTATTGACCCAGCCGTTATTACGGACAACTTGTGAAGAGTTGATTTACTGATTATGGTTAAATCATATGGACAAAAATATATCTACAGTGAGGAGAATGCAACTATTGAGCTATAGTGGCGTGACTTGATAGTTAACAAAAATAGATTAATTTTGTCTAAAAAGTTTTAGCCAATTAATCTTATATCGTTGGAGCTCATGTTCTATAGGTCCATAAGGTCCCTCTACTAGCTTATAAAACATGAATATCTTGAATTAATAAATTGAGTGAATTTGGAATAATATCAATTTGAATTGTTCAAATCGGATTTTAGTTTGAAAATGTTTAAATTAAAATTAGGGTTTGAATTTTAATAAGTTCAAATTCAAATTAGGGTTTGTATGATTATATTTGAAATAATTAATGTTTAATTTATTGAAATTAAATGAAATTAGAGAGTTTATAATATTTAAATATTGATTTAAATATTAATTACATGGATAGGATTCATGTTTAAAATTAGGTGTGTGATTAATTTAATATTTGATATTAAATTAATTAATTAATTAAATATATTTAATTAATGAAAAAAAATAAAATTGATTTTCAATTTTAGATTCAATTTGAGAAATTGGATTTTGAAATTTTTAGAATTTGATTAATTGAGATTTAGTCAAATTGTTCTAATTAATTATAAAATTAATTGGAATAATAAAATAATTGAAAATTAGAAGTTTGGCGGTTAAGTGAGTTTTTCCCACGTCTCCTTCTAGGAGGAGGTGTCCTACCATCTAATTGACACCAAATTCCACCATGTTTTTTGAAACAGCTGCTGGCTTTTGGTTTCAGCATGAGTGCTTGCATGGATAGAATTGTTCAAAAGCACTGAAAATGAAAGAAGAAAGATAAGATTATGTTGAAAAATTGGTTTTTCAGACTTCATCTTCTTCCTCCAAAAAAAAAAAAAACCCAATAACATTCACCTCACAAATCCACTCAAATTAGAGTTCCACCACTCAAATTCAAGGCTGAGAATAGTAGAGAAGATCTCTTGGTGGTTCACCATCAATTTGAATCTGAATCAACGTGAAGAGTAGCTTGGATTAGGGAGGATTCATCAAAGGTATGTGAAACTTGAAACCCATTTGTGTTTTTCTATAGTAGCATGCTTTTGAACTCAAATTAAATGTAATTAAGAGTATTTATTGATTCTATTTGCTTTCGTTTGTTACTTGTGTATCGCATCAGTAAAGTGCTATAAATGATTTGGTTTTGATCATTCATGTGGAGACATGTGAGCAAAGGTATTCTAAACAAAGGAGTTTGTATAAGTCCGACCATGAAATGATTAGTCTCATTATATAACACTATCAATAATAGAGATTTACATTTCACCAGGATGATCACCATAGATGACATGACTTGAATCTTAAGTGAGTTGTGAACTCCTACCTATGAAGGTGATCCCTTGATTTGTATGGGTGAAAGTGGCCAGATCGCCGACTCAATAAGCCTACCATTTTGGAGATTCGTCTGATTGGGGAGCTGGTTACACAGCTAAATAAGATGGAATTCACTCTTTTCCTAACGTCTGGACAAATAGATAAATTACTCCCTTAAGGGCTGATTTAGGGGCTTGAACAATGTGACGTCACACTCTTTCTTGGCCCGAGAGGGGTTTGGTCATAGTTGGACTATGACTTATTGTTCATTAGATGGATCAGTGGTACTTAAGAAGTTAGATGTAATTACAGGGGCAAAATGATAATTTTGGCCCAATTATACTTACGAGTAATTTGTGAAGGGTCATCGCGTTATTGACTGGTCATATCGAATGGGCACAAAAATATATTTGTAGTGCAAAGAATGTAGCTGTCGGTCTTTAGTAGAGTGATCGACAGTTAATGGATGTTGAATAATTTAATTAAAGAAGTTTAATTAATTATTATTCGAATACCATCGAAGCTTCAATCTATAGGTCCATAAGGTCTCCTCTATAACTCATCAGGGATTATTGAGGATTAGTTTTGCATTAATTTGAGTTGTTCAAATTAATTAAGAAAATTAATTATATGTGATATAATTAATTTAAATTAATTATATGTGATATGATTAGTATAATGTATTTTATACATTATAGTATAAAGTTTATTTAGAGAAAAATAAAATTTGAATATGATTCATGAATTTAGTATAAATGTGATTTATATTAAATACCACAAATTATTAAGAGAATTAAAACTATAGGATATAGTGTATTTGATACAATATAAAAACTATAGGTCATATGTCATATATGATATAACATATAGTTATATATATAATAAATTAGTTATTATATATATAATTGTTATTTAAATTAAAATTAATTTTAATTTAATTTTAAAAATTAAAGGGAGTGAAATAACTTCCCTCCCCTTGAGTATCTCTTGAAAAAACATGAGGAGTTGGGTAGTTGAAATTTTTTTTTTCTTCTTCTTCACAAAAGGTATGTGGAATAGGATTGTAGAAGCTCTCTCTTAATTCTTCTCAAAAAATTTTCTCTAAGAAATTTCTCCTCTCAAAATCTTCTCTCCCTTTTCCAAATTTTTTCAGAGCCCACACACTCCTGATATTCTCACACCACCCTAAGGAGAATACAGAGGAAACAATTGTGGTGGTGTCTGCTTTGTTAGTTATTGGTTTGAGGGTTCGTGATTGATCGTAATCAATTCAGAGAAGCGGATTCGTGAAGAAATTCGATTCTTCAAGGGTATGTTATTCTAACCCTAAATTTCTTCTTTAATTACATGTTGTAATTTTTCTGAAATTTTGTGTAATCTTGTCTTTTAGTTTTTTATATTATGTGAAAATTAAAAAATTGAAACAATCACGCTTCTGCAATGAAACTTCACCGTTGTTTAAGTAAAATTGCAAACGCCATGAGAAAACCTAGTGCTTTAGTTGGACCCATTCATCTAGCTAATGGTCAATTTCTCAATTATTTTCTTCTATAACAAATGCCTTTATCTAGCACATGGATTCATGCTGCAAGGAGATTATTATTGCTTCTAGAAGCGACTTAATAATTCTATAGACTTGAAATTTGAACTCTTGGTATAAGAAGCCAATTTAGTACCGGCTATTATTATTTAAATAAAAGCTTCGCATTGGCACCTATGTTATATTAATTTATATGGTCAATAAATATTTTATAGGCATTTTTTTCTTTTTATTTAATTTTTTTATATTGGATTTTAAAGTATTTTGACTATCAAAATCAATTACAATTAAATACAATTCAAAATTTGAATGATTAACAACATATTTCGATGGGATTACATACATATTTACAAAAATGATTTTAACTATTACACTCTATCAACACATTCTAAATATTTGAAGCTAGCTAAAAAAAAAAAAAGTTTAAATGAAATTAAGAACATTTTGTCGTTTATACAAAGTTGTTAGGCTACAACATTATTTACGTATTAAACCAAAATCCTTCAATTTTAGAAATAAAATGAAATAAATATAAAATTTAGACATTCAAATTATTGGTATAGTATATGAATGTAGGTAATAGCAGAGTTCAAATTTAAAATTTCAACTTCTAACTTTACTAGAAAAACACATAAATAGTTACCAACTACCTATTTAATTGACTCTTTTTTTTAAAAAAAATCAAATTTGTTTTACAATGACCATGTGGGTTTATGGTGAGGTCACTCTCATGCCCATTTAAACCCATCGTATACATCATCCCACAAACACAAATTAATTATTTTCCTTTTTACAACTTTTTTTTCCCAAAAGAAATAAACTCATCATTTCTCCATTGAATACAAATTTCTTAGCCAACATGCATAAGTTTCAAATCTCTCCTAATTTACCCACTACCCAAAATAAAGACACATCTTAAATGACCCTTAACTTTAATAATATAAAATATGACACACATGCAATTTTCCTCAAAGAAAACTAAACAAAAACAAGAGTAAGATCCTCTCACAATATACATCTATATAATTTAAATCATTTTAAAATACAACTTTATTTTAATATTATATAAATAAATAATTTTGCTTAGGAATAATAGAGTTGAAAATTCGAATCATAACATATTATCTCTATATTAGTTGAAAATCTATATTCCACGAAGAATATTGTCTATTCGTGTATCTACCTATTTGTGTATTCTAGAACCAACGAAATTAGGAAACAATAGCCATGTGGGAGCAATGCATGTAAAGTTGAAATTAACCTATCAAAATTAGTTGTATATATTTAAATTTCATCTATAAAGAAGAAGCAATTTCTATGAGACAAAACCAAAGTACCATATGGTACCAATGAGAGGTACTAGTCAAAGGACAAAGTAATTAGCTTTTGTTTGTACTTAAACATATAGCTCTATTGGGTCCTTTTCAAAAATAATTTTTACTAGAATAGTTTTTGGACAACTATTTCTTGGTGCATTTGAAGTTATTACTCATACATATGTGCTTATATATATAAACTCAAACCTATCTGATACTAGAAGTAAAAACACAATCTCAATTCTTTTCAAAATTACATGTTTTTGCAGAGGAAAAGAGTGATATATGTATATAGTTTTATTCATATGTGCTTAACTTTTCAGTTATTTTCCAAATTATAGATGTTTGTACTATTAAGTTTAAAGTCAGAAGTTCGATTCTCTCATTTATATATCGTCAAAAGTTATATATTTAGGCATTGAAGTGACGCTACTACTAAAAGATATGCGAAATTTGATCAAGAGCGAACTTTGTTTTGGATATATAATCCTAATCAAGAGTCACTTATGTACTTCCCAAAAGTTCTTTTGAATCTAAAAAAAGGAGGTAATTAAGCGAAGAGCCAAAGCCTCTACCATTTTTTAAATTAATAAGGGAGAAAGTTCTTCTACACAAATAGTTTGGAATTCTTAATTAAAAAAAAAAAAAAACTATTTGAAGAGGAAACCTATAGATGTTGTGAGTGAAATTACTTGAATTAATTTAAAATTTTATATGAATACATGCAAATTAATTTTATAATAAGTGGTCAAGCTTAAAAACAATTATATGAGAAATTAAATCCCATGGTTATTAATGTTATGGTAATGTTAGGGGCGTTTTGCGTGCAGTTGGGTAATTTGTATTTTTTTTTTCTATTTTTAGAGGTTATTTTGTAGAATGTACGACCTCTAGTGTATCATAAATTAATTTTTATGATAATTTTGAATGAAACATTTAATATATTCATTTTAAAATGAAATTTTATCTTTTGTAATACTAAATTAATTCATTTTTTCTATTAATTTTCATAACAATAATGTAGAAATGATACTGATTTAGTTTTTTTTCTATAACAAATTTAGTTTTTGGTAACAAAATAAAACAACTTTGAAACTTAGTTTAATAACAAATCAACAAAAAATTTAGGCACGGTTAGAAATCATTTTGTAAATGACCACCGAGCCTCCCATCAAACAGTCATCCATTCGTCTAACATGCTCCACTATACATCTTTGTTCTACCGAGCATGGTTAATTCATGAGCATGACTCTGATATCACTTGATAGGGGACAACGACCCTCAAACTATCTCCACAATGGTATGATATTGTTCACTTTGGACATAAATCCTCGTGGCTTTGTTTTTTATTTCACCCCAAAAGACCTCATACCAATGGAGATAGTCATCCTCACTTACATACCCATGATTCTCCTCTTATCTAACCAATGTGAAACTTTGGTCGCATTCCCAACAACTCTTTATATTTTTTTAATTACTACCTCGAAGCAATTGTAAGATGCTTTAAACCACTTTCATTCGTTAAGTTTAAACATTATCCTAAATCTTAAAAGTTCTTTTATTGAGTAAAACTATCAATATTATTCTTCAAGGGGAATGGAACTCACTTAAATTAATAATGGTTTTGTAGATGTGTTTTAAGTCTTGGGAGATAGGCTACAGCTGAATGAATCCTTCTTAATTATTTTCATAAGATATTTTTCTTTTTCTGTCTTTGTCTATTTTTTAACGGGCATTTAGTTTGATATTTTACCACATGTCCATCAATAACATATACCTGAAAATAAGATGTAATGCTCAAGTTCGGGAAGAGTACATGAATGCACTAAGATCGATCTTGAAGATATAAAAGAGAGATTACGAAAGGTTTGACATAATTGATAGTTACTACCTAAACCAATATGGTACACCTTCTTTTTCAGTGACTCAATCATAGAAACTTTAAAGTTAAGTGTCCTTAGCTTTAAACAATTTTATGTTGGATGGCCTCTTACGAAATTTTCTAAGAAACATGTAAATGAGGACAAAACACGCTGAAAGGATTCGTGTTAGTTTGAGAGGATAATCTCCACTGTTATAAATTGTTTAAGACAAAGCAAGAATATATGACATTATTGAATCTTGGTTCGAATCTCGGGCGTCAATGATACATAAAATGTCTAAGAATAAGATCATATGAAATTGATTTTAGAAATCTTACATAATTATGAAATATTATTATAGAATAATCAAAATTAATAGTTAAATAATTATAAATAACCAATGATTAAAATTATTCATTATAACATTTTTTAAATCCCTATAATAGATTATTAATAATGGTAACTAATTGATTAAATATATTATGAATTAATGAGTTCTTTGTTTTCGTAATTAGTTGTATAAGTTTCTATGAAAATTACACACCATTTATTACGTGTAAAAATTAAGTGTATATTCTTATAAATTAACTTATTGATGTACTAAAAAAATTAATTTATTGCAGAATAATTAATTTAATGCACTAAAAAATAATAATGAAAATAATGTGTTTTTGTTGATAAAAAATTTAATTAATTGTATTAACTAATTTAATTTAATTTAATAAAATAAAATAAATACATACATAAAGAAATAAAGTACTATATTAAAAAGAGAGGAAATGTGTTAAAAAGAGAGGAGAGGAGACTCACTCTTTTTTTTGGAAGGGAATAATTTAACATCTTCTTTCATGGGATAACAAAGAAATAAGTTCATCTCATTCTCAATTACCCAAACATTGTTTCAAATAAGGAAATGTGTTACTCTAACCTATTTCTATCCTAATTTTACATTGTTTTTTTTTTTTCATTACAAACAGCCTGAAGAGATGACGTAATAGATGTTCGGAGCATCGTGCGTTGATGCATATTAAGATTTAGGCAATTAGGAAAATCTCATCAAACCTTTACATGGAGTAAATTTGTAATTTGGAGAAAATATGACCTAAAAAAAGGCTCCAAGACTAAAGCAACGAGGGAGAATAGTAAAATAACGAAGTCAACAGTTTAATTAACTCTTGTGGATTATAATAATGTATTTACTTGAAGAATGACCTTGTGTTTACCTATTTCTTTTAGGATTAGAATCAGGTTACGATGCCTTTTTTTTATCCTATAAAATTTAGGATTAGATCTTGACTCAATGATTAGTCGATACTAAACTTATTTGAGCCTAACTCTATATTTATTATTATTATTATTTTCATATTTCATCAAATGAATTTCCATCTACAACAATGTGGGTTTTTTTTTTTTTTTTTTTAAATTTTATTTTTTGCATTTTGGTATGCTATCTTATTTCCATATATTACCATATTTTCAATAGAATAATAAGAAAACTTCTCCTCTTCCCTATTTTCAAAATCTCCATAGTCTAAAGAAAGTAGTCTCTTGATTTGCCACAACCATCCTTTTATATATATATATATATATATATATTTTAGGAGAAAAACATTCATAGAAGTGGGTAGTTGTTTTAGAAAGCTTTTGACCAAAGCCACCTTGGTTCCACTTTGACACCCTTCTTTTCTGAATTCATATTATTGGAATTAAGTCATCAACATATTTTTGTGTTTGAGGGCACACAAATAATTCCAAATACTTTTACAGAATATTTGAATTTGAATATTACTTGTGAGCTTGTTACTCTCTATTTTCATTCCTAAATATATGTGAGATATTAATTTAGGATAATACATTTTGGTCTGATCTTACTTTTAAGGCTGGAGTTATTATTTAAATGTCTTGTTATTTTCTAACCTATTTGCTAACTTTGCTTAATTATAAAATTATCTAAATCTCAAGGTCAATTTGTCTTTATGTTATCGCTAATACACTATTGCTTGTGAATTTCTCCAATAAATCCTTGATTCTCATATTATTGATTGGGTGACTCACTTTTTCATTGAATTGACATGCTTTATATATTGTGTCTTTAAAACTCTAGTTAAGTTTACATTTACCTATGGTTTTTGCTTACTCCAACTTGAGTTACTGATTTAATTATGAGCTTCGGGTTTAGAGTGAATGAGTGAATATTTTTTGATTGAGTGAATGTGAATGTGAAGAGTTTGTAATCTCTCTCTTCTTCTTCAATAATGTTTGAATGAAGCTAAACTATAAATCCTAATGTATAAGTGCATTGCCAAACTGCTATAATTCTTTGCATTCTTTCTTCACTCATTTGTTTGCTTGAACTCTATCTTTTTTGCTTACCTAAAGATTGTTTTTTAACACATATATAGTCTCATGCCAAATAAAACTTGCACACCTCAAACTAAGTTCATTATAAATTTTGATGGAGATTTTGAAATGGCTAACTATCCTCTTAAGATTTTTCATCCCACTACTAAGAAAACCCTCTCCTCTTACTAATTTAATACTTTCCAAACTATATCCTCAACAAAATTGAAGATCTAGTGTTTCTTTGTAGACTGAAATGGTAAACCTAGATATTATTTCAAAGCTTTTGTAGCAAACATTTTAACATAGATCTGACGAACTATTCCACTTTGACTTCTATTTTTTTTTCTTTCCATAAAATATTGACTCGTCATAATTAATTAATAGTCGGTCAAATTAACAATTATATTAATTAGATATTATGATTATATAGATTTTATACAACCTCTTTTGTTTTCTTCTTTTGGAGTTCAACAAGGGTGGAGAGACTATAGAAACAAACGTCCTAATAAAAAAAGAAATGATTTTAACAAAGTGGATTTGTGTTTGAGTATTCATATAATAAATATGATATATCTATATTTTAAAAAGGATTGACATTGAAAAAGCAACATGGTCCATTTTTATTGATGAATATAAAACATAAAAAAGATACACAAAAGAAATTTGAAGTTGAAAAATAATGATGGTGAAATGGAGCAATAGAGCATGGGGTACGTGGACAAGTAAAATTGGTCTCTTTAAAAGGTTCAAAGCACCAAAAAGTCCATGGCATGATATGACTTGTCACTCACTCACACAACCATAGTGTTATTGGAGACAACACAAACTCAAAATGACCAAACCCTAGAGAGAGATAATTGGACCAAATCCAAACCCTTTTAAGTGGTCTAAATACAATGGCCTTTCATTCATGCTTTTAAATGTCTCTTTTCTATTGGATATCATTTTTTTATACTCTTTTCTCTCTCTTAAACTTCTACGTCGATTTCGAGAATCGAGTATCTCTATATTAGTTATTTTATCAGACCCGTCGATCGGTCCCCTTTAATTTAGATACTTTATATCAATTTTTCGTTCGATTTTGAAGTTTCCAAATTTTTTGTTTTATTTTAGATATTAGGTGTTTAAAATTTGAAAAGGTTCCAAATAAGAGTTGATTTTTTTTTTTTTTTTTTTTTTTTTTTTTTTTTTTTACATATTTGACTATTCAAAGATGGTTCCATGTTGAGTGAGAAACTTTGGTGGAATTTTACCCATTTTGGTTTCTTACAAATGGGGTCTTTTTTATTGGAGGGAAAAAAAAATTGGAGAGTGAATGAAAAAGGAAATATGTCCATAAAAGCTAGGCATCATGGAAAGGCATCAAATTAGAATATGTTATTTTATGCCATATATAATTGTACTAAGCTAGCTGTCTATGAGAAATTTAACCCACCAACAAAAAAAAAAAAAAAAAGGAAAGAAAAGAAAAGAAAAAAGAAATAAAGAGCATATCTTTACCTTGCAAAAGTCTATATTATTTTATATTGTACAACTATCTCTTGCATTATAATTTTTTGAAAATCATAAATCTTCAAATTTTGATTTTCTTTTGTATATATGTCATGTATTCTTATCAAATAAATCACTTGTTAACCCAAATATTGTTTGGTTAACATTTATGTAACAATATATATATATATATATTGTAATAAGAAGCAAAATAGAAATTAAAATTTAGGACATCATTGGTGCTTTTTAAATTTAGAACTTTTTAAAGTAATATTTGGGAGATTTATCAATTAAATAAAGCAATAAATTTCGAACCCGACCTTTAAAATAAAATTGCATTACAAGTTTAAACTTTAATCCATAAACTTTTATGTTTGTATGTTTGTATTTACCTTTGTTCTTGAACATTTAATTAAGTTTTCTAATATGTTTGTACCTATAAGAACAAATAATTCACTGTTATTGTCTTTATCAAACAAAATTTAATTTTTATACATTACGGATCGAATAAATTTTGACAATTGTCGAAGATGACAAAAAAATTTATTGTATTCAAAATTAAAACTTAATAATCTATTAGATATTTAAGTTTAGAAATCTATTAGACATACAATTGAAAATTTAGATACTTTAAAAGGTTGAAGTTGTAAATAGTAAAATAGAAAACGGAAAACAAAAAAAAAGTGAGATAATAAACAATAAACAAGGGAGAATGTAATCAAACGTGTCATTTGTTTCTTTTCTTCGTAGAAAACTACATGAGGTGGAGATTAAACCTTTGGTCTCTTAATCAAAAGTACACGTTTTATATGTCAATATCGTTGATACATTTGTCTTTTGTTTGTACTTTATTTCTCCACTAAAATTTTGAACAAACTTAGTTCTAAAGTAATGTATCGTGTAAAAAGCTAAATATTAAAAAAAAAAAAAAAGGATTAAAGAGTCAAAAAAGCTCACGATCTTATCCATTTAGCTGAATTAGAATTTAATCGTATGTTTCTCTTTCAATTATATGCTTCTCTTCGAGTTTTAAATTTAGTAGCGAACACGAGTGTTAAGGATAATGATCTCCATATATCTCTACAATGGTATGATATTATCCACTTTTGGCATAAACCTCCATAGTTTTACTTTTGGAAACACCCCAAAAATTCTCATACCATTGGAGATAGTTATCCCCCCATAAACCTATGATCATCCCCTTATTTAACCGATGTGATTCTTTGTCTTCATTCCCACCTAAAAAAAAATTATTTAAATAATATTGAAATCTACATCCCAGTACCTCTACTTTTTCTCTGTTCTCTATTTCAACTTCTTATCTGTTTTTTACGAAATGTGGTACAAGGGAATGAACTATGCACATTTTGACATTTTTTCCATATTTTAATGCCCTCTTAATTCGCTTAATTATTTCATTTTTTAATCGCTCTAAGACTTCCCAATCTCTCATCTTTTTTGTCCTTCTTCAAAATGAGAACTTTAAATAAACAAGATGAGCTCTTTCACTTTTTAGGATGCAAAATATGAATATAAGAAATTAAATACAACTTAGCACATTCTTTTGAAGTTCACTTGAATTTGGAAAGAACCTAATTGAAAACAACTCATATAGATACTCTCATTTTCTTTTTCTCTATTTGTCCAATCTTGTGATGCATATTTGTTTCTTTTTCCTTTTTTTTTTTTTCCATAGTTGTCTTCAAAATTATTATCCAAATTCTAGAGGTCTTTCATTTTTGTGTGTATTAACCTCAAATGTAATAATTCACACTCAACTTCAAACATACGACCTTGTTAAAACATATATTTAAGTCCTAAGATCCCTGATGTTTTTTATTTTTTCTTCTTATTATATAACTTATATAGACTGAATGAATGTGGCAATTTAAAAAAATTGAAGAATGGAAGAAGGGGAGTAAGATGGTATCAAGCATAATGAGGAAGAAATGAAATAGGAAAAGTGTTAAATCATAGATTGAAGGGGAGAAAAAAAAAAAGGAAAAGAGAAGAGATGGGGTGTAGTTAAATGATTTTTCTTCCATAACTAATGGTAATGACATTTTAAAAATATAATAACTTTTTTAATTTTTAAAGTTTCAAGGTATTTTTTAAATAAGGTACTTATAGCTTTCATCCATATACTAACGATAAAAATATTAATTTATGATTTTTTAAGTTTAAAGTTATTAATGAAAATTTTAAAATTGTTGGAGTCTTTTTTATATAAAGTACAAAGTTCAAATGTATTTTCTATAATGAAACCTTAGATCTAATACATAAAATCATCAAATCAACAATAAAAGCATCGACTATAGCATCAAAAGAATAACACCCGAAAGTAGTCTCACCATAATTAACGGATCCAAAAAATCATGCTAGGGGGTATAAGTTCATATAATGTTAGGAAGTTTACCCTATAATCTTTTAGAGATTATTTCGTCTCATACATATTTGAAAAATGTTAAAAATTAAAGGTATGTAATAGAATACATATTTGAAAGTGATATAATAATCCTTTATTGTTATGAAAACTGAGGAATACAATGGAAATACAGATATGAAAATATAATATAATAATAATAAATAAATAAAGCTAAAATTATAAAATAAAATAACTAAAACATAAAATAACCAAAATAATGAAATTGGATAATATGAAAATTAGTGGAAGTGGAATTCTCACCAATTTAGGCGTGTTCTTAAAATCTACCAAATGCCACTATTTATAGACAAACTAGCAAGTAGAATGTGGACTTACATGGACACCAAACATGAATAACTACATGACACATGGACAACATGAATGGTGACACATGGCCTTTGGAACACCAAGCAATGAGCATCTATTTTCTATTATAATATGCATAATACTCCCCCTTGGATGCCCATATTATATATATATATATATATATAATATGCCTCATTAGAACCTTACTAGGAAAAACCTAATGGAAAAAACCCTAGTGAAGGAAAAAGAGTACATATTTCATATAATACATACTCCTAAAAAATACAATATATTTAAACCCTTCATGAAAACATTACTTAAGATCTCTGAGTTACCACATTCCAATATCGTGCACAAATATTTTAAAAGTTGCGGTTGGTAATGCGTTTATAAATAAGTCTGCCAGGTTATCATTTGAACAAATTGTTGTATAGTGATGTCGCAATTTTCTTCAAGATCATGAGTGTAGAAAAGTTTCGGTGAAATATGCTTTGTTTTATCTCCTTTAATATATCCTCATTTGATTTGGGCTATGCAAGCTGTGTTGTATTCGTATAATATTGTTGGAAAGTTTTTATTAGAAGACAAGTCACACGTTTCACGAATGTGCTAAGTCATTGACCTTAGCCATACACATTCTCAACTAGCCTCGTGAATTGAAAAAAAATTCAACATGATATGAGGAATTGACCGTTCTAGTCTGTTTCACCGATCGCCATGATATAGCAGTTTCTCCACATGTTAACAGATAACCTGTTTGAGATTTAGCTTTGTGTGGATTAGATAAATATCCAGATTCTGCATAACTAACTAGATCAAAATTTGATTTATTTGAATCAAACAAACTCCTATCGATTGTTCCTCGGAGATAATGAAGTATATGCTTAATTTCGTTCCAATGTCTTTTTATAGGTGAGAACTATATCTAGCTAATAAATTTACTAAAAATGCAATATCTGGTCTTGTATTATTAGCAAGATACATAAGTGTACCAATTGTACTAAGATATGGTATTTAAGGATTAAGAAGTGCTTCATTATCTTCTCGAGGTCGAAATATATCTTTATTTATATCCAATGAATGAACTTCCATTGGAATATTTAATGGATGTGTTTTGTTCATATAAAATCATTTAAAAAAATTTCCTGTATAAGTTGACTGATGAATAAATATTCCATCTACTAAATGCTCAATTTTCAAACAAAAGCAAAATTTTATTTTTCCGAGATCTTTCATCTCAAATTCTTTCTTAAGATATTCGATTGCCTTTGAAAGTTTTTCAAGAATTCCAATTATGTTCAAGTCATCAACATATACAGTTATAATAGCAAATCCTGATTGTTATTTCTTTATAAAAACACACGGACATATTGGATTATTTTGATATCCTTCTTTCAGTAAATATCCACTCAAGCGATTGTACGACATTCGTCCTGATTGTTTCAATCCATATAATGATCTCTGTAACTTTATTGAATACCATTCCCAGGAATTTGATGTATATGTTTCAGATACCTTAAATCCTTCTAAGATTATCATATAAATATCGTTATCAAGAGATCCATATAAATATGATGTGACTACATCCATAAGATGCATATCAAGACTTTTATACACAGTCAAGCCGATTAAATATCTTAATGTAATTGCATCCACCACCGGAGAATACGTCTCCTCAAAATCAATACCAGGTATCTTTGTGAAAAACCTCGTGCAACTAGTTTTCCTTTATATCTTATGACCTCATTATTTTCATTTCTTTTCCTCACAAATACCCATTTGTATCCCACAGGTTTAACACCTTTTGGTGTTTGGACTACAGCTCCAAAAATCTGACATTTTGAAATTGAGTTTAATTCTACCTTGATTGCTTCTTTATACTGAAACCAATCTTTTCTATGTCGACATTCTTTAACAGATTTTGATTCAGTATCCTCATTTTCAGATATAATATCAAGAGCAACATTATAAGCAAAAATGTTATCAATAATTACATTAGTTTGATTCCATATTTTTCCTGTCATGACATAGTTTATTGAAACCTCATTATCTTTAGTTTCACCTTCATCACTAGTCATGTCGAGGATTTCTTTATGGGTATTTACATCATCAACCAAGTCTTTTTCACTATTAATTATTTTTCCTTTTCAAGGATTTTTATCCTTGGAAGCCACTGGTCTACCACGCTTCTAGCGTGTTCTAGACTCATTAGTGACAACTTGTTGTGTTGGGATATCAATTTTTATGGAAACTTTGCAGTTGGTATATGTGACTTAGTTACTTTATTTGCATCTATAAATGCATCTGGTAATTGATTTTTTATATTTTGCAAATGAATTATTTTATGAACTTCAAGTTCACATTGATCTGTAAAGGGATCTAAATGAGACAATAAGGATGCATTCCATGTAATTTCTTTTTCCAACTTCTTAATTCTTCTCCCTAATATTAGAAAACTTGTCTCATTAAAATGACAATAAACAAATCGTGCAGTAAATACATCACCCGTCAAGGCTCAAGTTATTTAATAACTGATGGGGAATCATATCCAACATATATTCCTAACCTCTTTTGAGGCCCCATCTTAGTGCGTTAGTGTGAAGCAATTGGAACATATACTGCATCAAAAAAATTCTCAGATGGGAAATATTTGGCTCATAACCATAAGCTAATTGTAAAGACGAGTACTTATGATAAGCTACTGGTCTAATGCGTACAAGTGACGCTTCATGCAGAATAGCATGTCCCCATGCAAATGAAGGAAGCTTAGCTCTCATAAGTAATGGTCTTGCAATTAATTGCAAACGTTTTATAAATGATTCTACTAAACAATTTTGTGTATGAAAATGAGCTACAAAATGTTCAACACATATCCCAATTGACATACAATAATTATCAAAATCTTGGTATGTAAATTCACCAGCATTATCGATACGAATGGTCTTAATTGTATAAT
The DNA here is from genome assembly GCF_027475165.1 of Benincasa hispida. Lineage (NCBI taxonomy): Eukaryota > Viridiplantae > Streptophyta > Magnoliopsida > Cucurbitales > Cucurbitaceae > Benincasa > Benincasa hispida. The sequence continues at coordinate 43,040,352 of NC_143486.1, forward strand.
AAGGAAATTGTGTTCTTAACCTAAATATTTGAGTAAGTAATCTTGCAAATGCAAGATTTCGATATGATAATAAGCACACGTGTGACCATCTACTAGATGCATCTATTAATGCTATAAAATATCTAAATGGTCTACTTGGTGGGTTAATAGGTCCACATATATCACCATGAATTTATTTTAAAAATGCAGGTGATTTAGTTTACCACTTTAGCTGGTGATGATCTAATTATCAATTTTCCTTCAGAGCAAGCATCACATGATAATTCATTAGATTGAAGAATCTTCTAGCTCTTCAATGGGTGTCCATTTGAATTCTCAATAATTTTCCTCATCATTATAGATCCTGGATGACCTAATCGGTCATGCCAAATTGTAAATATGTCTGGATTCATGAACTTCAGGTTTATTGTTGCATATGTTTCAATTACTCGTATATGAGTATAATACAATCTAGAAGATAACTCAGGCAAGTCTTCTAATATACGTTTTTCGTTTGAGACAGCGGATATAATATATAAATATTCCACATTATTCTTACTATCAGTCTCAATATGATAACCATTGCAACGTATATCTTTAAAACTTAGAAGATTTCTCTTTGATTAAGTAGAGAACAATGCATTGTTAATTGTAAATTTTGTTCCTCTAGACAAAATAATATTTGTTTTTCCAAATCCTTCAATCAGGTTTGTAGAACCTGATATTGTATTGACTTTTGCTTCCAACATTGTTTGTTTAGAAAAATATTTTCTACTTGTAAGTATTGCATGTGTAGTTGCGCTGTCTGCCAGACATAGCTCTTCTTTACTCATTTTTAGTCACCCATTATATAAAAATGATCCAGGTTTCTTCATTAAAAGAAAATAATTGCAATAAGACAAACAACATTTGGAATATACAAAGGTTAACATCTATTAAGAGAAGAAAAAAATATGGAGATGAAAAAAAAAACATTAAATCTAGATATTTTCAAAGTCAAAAGAAGCACTTGATGTGCCACCAACTGTACCAATCTTCTTTTCAATCTTCCCTTCAGGAGGTTCAAAGAAGTCCGTCACATCCAAATTTATCATATAAGATGGGTCAAATATGTCATTATCTTGATATGCAAAATTTGCTTCCACATTTTTCTCTTTTTCCTTCAGAGAGGCTTGATAGAGGTCAACTAAGTGTTTTGACGTACGACAGGTACGTGACCAATACCCAATCATTCCGCATTGGAAGCATTTATTTTCAACACTCTTTGAACTTTTATCTTCTGGAGTTTTTCCTTTGTGGTCATCATTTTGTATAGTTCTTTTGAAATTTGAATGATTAGAACGACCACCACGAAAATAATAATTATTTTTTCCTTTACCACGGCCACGACCTTGACTGCGACCACGACTACGACCTCGACCATGATTATTATTAAAATTCACAGCATTCACTTCAAGGAATGATGTTGTTTTGGTTGGTCGAGACTCATGACTTTTCATCAATAACTTATTATTTTGTTCGGCCACAAGAAGACATGAAATTAATTCAGAATATTGTTTAAAATCTTTCTTTCGATATTACTGTTGCAGGAGCATATTCGAGCATGAAATATAGAAATATTTCATTAAAAGAAATTGTAACAACAAGAAAAATAAAAATAAAAATAAAAATTTAGGACATCATTAGTGCTTTTCAAATTTAGAACTTTTTAAAGTATAACGGATAAACAGAAATATTTAGGAAATTTATCAATTAAAGAAAGCAATAAATTTTGAACCTGACCTTTCAAATAAAATTGCATTACAGGTTTAAACTTTAATAATCCATAAAATTTTATGTTCTAATTTGTTCTTGAACATTTAATTAAGTTTTCTAGTATGTTTGTACCTATAAGAACAAATAATTAAATGTTATTGTCTTTATCAAACAAAATTTAATTTTTATACATTACGGATCGAATAATTTTTAAAAATTATCAAAGATGACAAAAATATCTATTGCATTCAAAACTAAAACTTAATAATCTATTTGATATTTAAGTTATGAAATCTATTAAACATAAAATTGTAAATTTAGACACTTTAAAAGGTTGAATTTGTAAATAGAAAAATAGAAATTGAAAAAAAAAAGTAAAATAATAAACAATAAACGAGAAGGGAGAATATAATCAAACGTGTCATTTGTTTCTTTTTCTTCGTTGAACTACGTGAGATGGAGATTAAACCTTTAATCTTTTAATCAAAAGTATATGTTTTATATGTCAATCTCGTTGATATTTTTTGTTTGTACTTTATTTCTCCACTAAAATTTTGAACAAACTTAGTTCTAAAGTAATGTCTTATATAAAAGCTAAATATTCAGAAAAAGGAATTATAGAGTTAAAACAGCTCATGATATTATCCATTTAGCTGAATTAGAATTTATTTGTATGTTTCTCTTTCAATTATATGCTTCTCTTCGAATTTTAAATTTAGTGCAAATACGAGTGTCAAGGATAATGAACCTCTATATATCTCTATAATAGTATGATCTTGTCTACTTTTTGTATAAACCTTTATGGTTTTATTTTTGAAAACACCTTAAAAAGTCTTATGCAATTGGAAATCGTTGTCCTTCCTCATAAATCTATGATTATCCCCTTATTTAACCAATGTGGAACTTTGATTGCATTCTCACCTAACAATCCTCCCCTCGAAAAAAGGACCATCGATCTTTCCTTCAAACAATCATCTTATCTCCATGTTAACTCAATCACGGAGTAGTCATCCATTCGAATTACACTTGAGCACACTGTTCATCTGAAGGCTCAACTACTCTAAACATGACTGCATCTTGTTCGATAATTAAGGATTTTTATTGATGAGGCATGGCTCTAATACCAATTTTTTAGGGACAATGGTCCTCTAACTATCTCCACAATGGTATGATATTGTCCACTTTGGGCGTAAACCTTCATGACTTTGCTTTTGGAAGCATCCCAAAAGGCCTCGTACCATTGGAGATAGTTGTCCTCCTTTATAAACCCATGATCATCTCCTTATTTAATCGATGTGATACTTTGATTGCATTCCCACCTAACAAAAAAAAAAAAATTATTTAAATAATATTAAAATCTACATCCCAATACCTCCCTCTCTATATTTTTCTCTGGTCTCTACTTTAATTTGTAGTCTAGCAATTCTCTTTTTAAATATTTTCCCAATTTTTTTAACGATATGCAGTGCAAGGGAATGGAACCTCTAACCTCGAAGTTGAGAATACATACTAGTCAGATGAGCTATGCGCATTTTGGATTTTTTCCATGTTTTAGTGCCCTCTTAATTCGCTTAATTATTTAATTTTTCTATCGTTCTAAGACTTCCCAATCTCTCATCTTTTTTATCATTCTTCAATATGAGAACTTTAAATAAACAAGATAAGCTCTTTCACTTTTTAGGATGCAAAATATGAATATAAGAATTTCAACAAAGCCTAACACATTCCTTTGAAGTTCACTTGAATTGGGAAAGAACCTAATTGAAAATAACTCATATAGATACTCTCATTTTCTTTTTCTCTATTTGTCCAATCTTACACTAATTTCTCGGTAACTAAAGACTTAAAGTTAAATGATGAGTTGCGAAATACAAATAGGTCTAACTAATGAATCATCTTTGATCATATTGGGGAATTTTTTAAATGAAAATCACAAAAAAATAGATAATTTAAACTACAAAAATAATCAACAAAATCTTCATCTCTACAAATCTTGTGATGCATATTTGTTTCTTTTTTTCCTCCCACTAGTTGTCTTCAAAATTATTACCCATATTCTAGAGGTGTTTCAATTTTTGTGTATTAACCCCAATTGTAACAATTCACACTCAACTTCAAACATATAATCCTGTTAAAACATATATTTAAGTCTTAAGATTCCTGATGTTTTTTATTTTTTCTTCTTATGATATAACCTATATAGTTTGAATGAATGTGGCAATTTAAAAAAAACTCGAAGAATGGAAGAAGGGGAGTAAAAGATGGTATCAAGCACAGAGAGGAAGATATGAAATAGGGAAAATGTTAGACCATAGATTGAAGGGGAGAACAAAAAAAAAATGAAAAAGGGAAGCGATCGATGGAGTGTAGTTAAATGATTTTTCATCCATACACTAATGATAATGACCATTTAAATATTTAAATATATATATATATATATATATATATTATAAATTTTAAACTTTCAAAGTATTTTTTAAGTAAGGTACTATAGTTTTCATCTATATATTAACAATAAAAATATTAATTTATATTTTTTTCTAAAAGAAGTTTAAGGTTAATAATGAAAATTTTAAAATTGTCGGAGTCTTTTTTAAATAAAGTACAAAATTCAAATGTATTTTCTATAATGTAACTTTATATCTAGTACAGAAAATAATCAAACAAAGTACAAAGTTCAAATGTATTTTCTATAATGTAACTTTACATTAGTACAGAAAATAATCAAATCAACAATTTAAGCATCCACAATAGCATCAAAAGAATAACACCCGAAAGTAACCATAATTAGCAGATCCAAAAAATCATGCTAAGGGACAGAAGTTCATATAATGTTAGGAAATTTAGCCTATAATCTTTTAGAAATTAGTTTTTATCTATATATGATCCTTCAACTTTGGAACTATTTAATAAATTTTAAATATTTTATTTTATCACTTATAGGTTTCTAAAATTTTAATTTTGTAACGAGTTAGTCTCATACCTATTTGAAAAATGTTAAGAATTAAAGGTATGGAATAGAAATACATATTTGAAAGTGATATAATAATCCTTTACAAAGTTATCACTAAACAAAGAATGAAATTTGAAATATTAATTAAGCTTTTTTTTTTTTTTTTTAAGAAATAAGCCGAAGTTTTGTATACAAATTAATTTTCTTAAAATAATTTACTAAAGATTAAACAAATTTTTTATGATTAGTATGTTAAATTAGGTGTAATGTAGATGCCCATTATTAGTGTCCATTGGTCATGTGTAACTTATCCATTATCCTATATGTTATCTATGTATCTCAAGATTACACACTATTAGTGTTCATGTAATTCTATTCCTACTTGTCAAATTACCTATAGATAGTGGTGTTTGGTGGATTTTGAAAGACAAACACATATTGGTGATCAATCCAAAAAGATTGGAGAAAGGGGAGAAATTCATATTTTGTTATTTTATCTACTTTTGTTATTTATTTATTTTATTATATATTATTATTATATTATATTTTCTCTATATTCATACTCCGTTGTGCTCCCCAATTTTACAACACGTTATTAGCACGAGCGTTTGTCATTTCCACTGCTAAAGGTAGATCCTAGAGGTATGTCGGTTTTTTCCTCTTTGTTATAATTAATAAATTAAATGTTGTTTTATGTATTTGATATGTATTAAATTTCTAATATTTTTGTGATAGTGTTACTATGAAAAATATTATAAAATTAGAATTTGTAGCATTTAATATTAATGATAATAATTGTTTGTCATTAGTGCTTGATGACAAAATACATGTGGATGCCATAAAAATATGATAATCAGAAAAGAAATTTTCTTCCTAAAGTTTGTCGTAAATGGAGGCACTTGAGGCTCTAAAATTTTAAATCAGTATGTTAGAGAATACATATTTCTACATTTCAAAAATGCTCCTGCAGTAGCAATATCGGGAGAAATATTTTAAAAGCATTCTCCACTCATATGATGTCTTCTCGTGGCTGAATGAAATAACAAGTTATCAATTAAAAAAATATATGAATCTCAGCCAACTAGAGTAACAACATTCCCT